>NC_041381.1:111987148-112002957 GCF_002162155.2 Triticum dicoccoides
CGACATGTGCTCGGCAGACTTCAAGCGAAAGCCGACGTGGGTGTAGACCACGACCTACCTAAACACTTAAGCCTCTAGTCCAGGTTTATCGCCTATTCAGGTTCCATCCGCAGGGAGTCCGACCGAGGTTTCCCATACGGCCCCGAACGATGTGAACAGGGTTCCCGAGATACCTAACGGGTATTCGGTACACCGTGCCACGTACCTACCGCATCACAGCCCACCCCTACGGTCAGCGCTGTCCACGGCCTCCAGTAGGCTACAAACACCAGAAACTACTTGCAACTCCTGGACAGAGAGCTAGGGTGAATAAGAAGTCGAGCGGGGTCATATTTCAGGGCCCAATGCATGGTAGTAGCTGTATCTTAAATCACACATACAGATCTCAGTGCTTAAGGTCGGCTTCAATGAAACAACCCACCATGTACTCCTACATGGCCTCTCATCGATACCTTTACCAAATCGTGTTCACCACACTACTCTCATTACCGACATAAACATTTCACTCTAGCCCATCACCCAGATGAACCAGACCTGACACGACTCTAAGCATAGCAGGCATAGCAAGGTAGGAACAACACATACATATGGCTCAATCAACTCCTACACATGCTAGTGGGTTTCATCTAGTTACTGTGGCAATGACAGGTCATGCAGAGGAAATGGGTTCAACTACCGTAGCACACAGCAGTTTGAAACGCGTTGTCTTAATGCAGTAAAAGAGAGCAGGAGCGAGAACATGGGATTGTATCGATATGATCAAATGGTTGGTTGCTTTCCTGATGGTTCGATGCACTGATACGGTTCTTCGTTAGGGTAATCACGGTACTCCTCGGAGGCAAAACCTGTCGCAAAGGACACCGATACACAACCATCACCAAACAATGTGCAACAATATGATGCATGCATGAAACATGGCAATATGAGTGTGTTGGGCTAATGCAACTAAAACCAGAAGGGTTTGAACAAATTTGAATCAAAGATTCAAATTTCAAACTCAAACATGGCCCTTTTAAAGTGCTTTTCCTTGTTCTGCTTAAAACATCAATTTAACTTGTTTGATCATGCATGAAAATAGTACAGATGGATAGATTGGATTTTTCTGATCATTTTTCATATATAATTTGTCCAATTTGGAGTTACAGAATAAAAGTTATGAATTTTTGAAGTTTAAATAATATTCTGAAATTTCCTGATTTAAATTAAATCCAGAAATATAATTATTGCGCCAGCATGACGTCAGCATGACGTCAGCGGTCAACTGCGGCTGGCTGGGGTCAAACCTGACGTGTGGGGTCCACACGTCAGTGACAGGGGGGGTTTAACAGGGTTAATTTATTCCTAATTAGGGGTTAGTGGCGCTGGGGCCCACTGTCAGTGTCAGGGGGGTTAATTAAGCGGTGATTAACACTAATTTGACTACCTGGCCGACGGGGCCCACGCGTCAGTGACCCTGGGGGGGTCAAACCCCAGGTCAGACAGGTCAACCCCACCGGCGACATGACGCCGGCGAGGCCCGAGACGGCGGCGCGATGCGGGATCGCGCTACAGGGCACGGGCGAGGCCGTGCTTGGGCTCGTTGGAGAGCTCTTGCTCCCGCGCGTCGAACGGTGGTGGTGGCCGTGCCTGAGGTGGCCGGTACCGACGACGGCGAGCTCGTGAGCGGCGGCCGGAGTTCGGGTGCGGTCGGGATCGGTGCTGCTGCTCGCAAGCGAGGGAGCTGAGGCGCTGGAGGGGTTCTACGGGTCCTTACGGACTTTATGGACTCGCCGGGGTGACCAAATGGTCACCGGAGCTGCGTCGACGGCGAGCTCGGCGACGGCGGAGGTTCGGCCGTGGTGGGAGACGGGGTTACGGTGCGGGAACGAGGGGGAAAAGAAGGGGAAACGGTGGCAGAGCTCACCGCGGTTGCAGTGGGCGTCGAAGCGGGCTCGGGGACGGCCGGAGTGCAGCGAATTGACGGTGATGATCTCCGGTGGCCGAGGAGGGGAACGGCGACGTGGACGGCGATGCAGGGCTTCCGGAGGCCCGTGGAGCGGTGGGGAGGAAGAGGGGGTAGAGGCGGAGCCTCTGGGCTAGTCGGGGGAGCGAGGGGTGGGCGGTGACGGCGGCTATGGCGAACGGCGGCGATGGTGGTGTTCGGCCGTGAGAGAGAGAGCGAGGGAGAGGAGGGAGGAACCGAGGGAGAGTGAGAGAGAGCAGGGGGGAGGGCGTGGCGTCGTCCGGGGCATCGAGACGAGGAGGGGAGGGCAGGCAGGCAGGGAGGGAGGTGGCGTGGCGCGGTGGCGCGCGCGCGCGCCGGCCACACTCCCCTCCCTCTGTCGAGGACGAAGACGACAGAGGAGGGAGGCGGGCTGGGCCGCCTGCTGGCTGGGCCGGCCAGCTGGCTGGGCTGCACAGGGAGGGCCCAGGTAAGCTCCTCCTTTTATTTATTTTTCTGTTTTTCTAATTTCTGACATTTGTTTTGATTTAAATAAAATTTAAATCATTTATTTACCTTATGCCAATTTTTGCAGGAGCTAAATATATTATTCCAGAGCTCCTTTATAAATGGCATAATATTTGGACATGTATTAATATATATAAATAATATATTTCCAATGCAAATATTTATGCATTAATTCCAAATGCCCAAAATAAATACCTATGAGCTCTTAAAAATATTGGTTTGATTTTTATCTCTGTCCAATATTTTCAGAGAGCAACATAAGCATTTTCTTGGACCTTTTTGGAGAAATTTTTATTTGGATCATTTTCAAAAATGATTCTGAGGGTTTCACAAATCCCCATTTCAAATTAAATGGAATTTTAAACATGATGCACACATTCTGATGCATGACTAGCTAGGGTGTGACAACTCACCCCCACTCAAAAGAATCTCGTCCCGAGATTTGGGTTCCTCCGGGAAGAAGGCGGGATACTCAAGTCGAAGACGATCCTCCCTTTCCCAGGTTGCTTCATCCTCAGAATGGTGCGACCATTGAACTTTGAGAAACTTGATATTATGACGTCGTGTGGTACGTTCGGCCTGATCGAGGATACGAATGGGGTACTCTCGATATGTAAGATTATCTTGGAGATCAAGCGTTTCGTGGTCCACTTCACGGATAGGATCCGAGAAGCAACGCCTGAGTTGAGAAACGTGGAAGACATCGTGGACTCTGGAGAGGTGCGGAGGTAGTTCCAACTGGTAGGCAACTTCTCCTCGTTTGGCGAGAATGCGAAAAGGTCCAATGTAACGAGGAGCCAATTTGCCTTTGATACCGAAACGATGGGTTCCCTTCAGAGGGGTGACCCGAAGATAAGCCTTCTCGTCAACCTCGAAAGTCATAGCCTTATGTTTTCGATCATATTGACTCTTTTGACGAGATTGGGCTGTTTTCAACTTTTCACGAACGATACGAACTTGTTCTTCTGCTTCCTGAATCATATCCGGGCCAAAGAATTGTCTTTCCCCGGTCTCTGACCAGTTAAGGGGTGTTCGACACCGTCGTCCATAGAGAACTTCAAAAGGGGCTTTACCCAAGCTAGATTGATAGCTATTGTTGTAAGCGAATTCGGCAAATGGAAGGCACTTCTCCCAGTCCATTCTGAATGAGATAACAGAGGCTCGAAGCATGTCTTCTAGAATTTGGTTGACGCGTTCCACCTGACCACTCGACTGAGGGTGGAGAGCGGTGCTAAAGGAGAGACGGGTTCCCATAGCATTTTGGAAGCTTTCCCAAAATCGGGAGGTGAAAAGACTTCCTCGATCCGAGTTAATTTCCAAAGGAACACCATGGAGGGACACTATTCGGGAGATGTATAAGTCTGCCAGCTGACTAGCGGTTATACTCTCACGAACAGGTAAGAAATGGGCTACTTTGGAAAGACGCTCGACAACGACGAAAATAGCATTATTCCCTCTCTTGGTCCTGGGAAAACCGGTAATGAAATCCATACCAATTTTATCCCATTTCCATTCAGGAATAGCTAAGGGTTGAAGGGTGCCAGCAGGCGGTTGGTGCTCTGCTTTTACACGACGACAGACGTCGCAATTAGCAATATACTGAGCAATTTCTCTCTTCATCCTAGTCCACCAGAACCTCTGGCGTAGGTCCTGATACATCTTAGTACTACCGGGATGAATAGTGAGAGGACATTCATGAGCCTCCTTAAGGATCAACTGTCGTAGATGCTGGTTCTTGGGAACCACTAAACGGTTCCCAAATGTCAGGACCCCGACTCAATGCCACATCGATCTAGCATGTAACACCTCATATCACTTTGCGGCCTCACGCACGGTATCCCCACGGGTGTCGCATTACCTTTGCCCGGGACCGTTTGCGCCTTTTGGCACACGTATATGACAGTGTCGCTAGCATCCATATGATAAGGAGCCCGGGCTGACATGGCTAGTCGTAAACCCAAAGTGGCACAGACTTACAGGGACAGGCATCCATGACCCAGCATCGAACGTGTCGGTCATCAGCGAGTGAATCCAGGCTGTAGCACTGGGCTAGCAGGACTCCGGTGAACCGGGCTGTAGCGGGCTAACAGGACTCCGGTATTCATCGCGTGACATTTCCCCGAAGGGACAGACACAGGAACGAAGAAGGACACATGCCGGCCAGCCTAAGTGTCCCGGAGCAGTAGCAAGCTACCATGGCTCGGTGGAAACACTAGGAGACATTTCCCGGTAAGAGAGGCTACCAAGGATAAACAACTAGGTTGTCAGATCCCACACATACCAAGCATTTCAATAACATACACGCAATATGCTCGATATGTGCAAATACAACATGGCATCACAACATGACTCTACAACTCAAGTATTTATTCATTAGGCTCCGAGGAGCGAGATATTACAAACAGGGGTCTCATGACCCAACAATCAGAGCATACAAATCAAAGCACAAGCGGAAGCTATCATGTCTGAGTACAGACATCTATAAATGGAAAAGGCTGAGAAGCCTGACTATCTACTAGATCCTGCCGAGGGCACAAGATCGTAGCTGAGGTAACAAGCTAAACTTCGAAGTCCACGCGGAACTACTAGCGAGACCGAAGTCTCTCTGCAAAAACATAAATAGGCAAACGTGAGTACAAATGTACCCAGCAAGACTTACATCAGATCTATCTACATATGCATCATTATCAACAAGGGGGTGGAGGGGTTTGACTGCAGCAAGCCAGCTTTGACTCGGTGGCTATCCTAAACTACGACTGCAAGCGACTCTTTTGAGGTGGCGCACACGAGTCCACATATTCACCATATCAATACACCACTATGGATCCGCTCCCGTCTCCCTACGAGAACGCCATCCATAGCACTCACGCTTATCTTGCGCATTTTAAAGTATCCACTTTCACTTGTCTATGAACTGATATAAGCAACCCAGAAGTCCTTTTCCGCGGACACGGCTATTCGAATAGATGATGTTAACCCTGCAGGGGTGTACTTCTTCATACATGTTTCCACCATTTAGCGTCTGCACACGACATGTGCTCGGCAGACTTCAAGCGAAAGCCGACGTGGGTGTAGACCACGACCTACCTAAACACTCAAGTCTCTAGTCCAGGTTTATCGCCTATTCGGGTTCCATCCATGAGGAGATCCGGCCGGAGTTTCGCTCACAGCCCCAAACGATGTGAACAGGGTTCCCGGGATACCAAACGGGCATCCGGTACACCGTGCCACGTACCTACCGCATCACAGCCCACCCCTACGGTCAGCGCTGTCCACGGCCTCCAGTAAGCTACAAACACCAGAAACTACTTGCAACTCCTGGACATAGGACTAGGGTGAATAAGAAGTTGAGCGGGGTCATATTTCAGGGCCCAATGTATGGTAGTAGCTGAATCATGGATCACAAACACAGAACTCAGTTCCTGAGGACGGCTGCAATGAGACAACCCACCATGTACTCCTACATGGCCTCTCACCGCTACCTTTACCAAATCGTGTTCACACACTTAGCTCACACACAGTAGGACAAGTTCACACGCCTCTGATTCATCCCCGATGAATCAGACCTGACTCAACTCTAAGGAGTAGCAGGCATGACAAACAAGCATGAATGAGTAGGCACAACAGGGCTCAAACAATTCCTACTCATACTAGTGGGTTTCATCTATTTACTGTGGAATGACAGGTCATGCAAAGGATAAAGGGGTTCAGCTACCGCAACAAGTAACAGATGAATCGTTGTTGTCCTAATGCAGTAAAAGAGAGCAGGAGCGAGAGAGTAGGATTGTATCGGAATGAACAAGGGGGTTTTGCTTGCCTGGCACTTCTGAAGATAACATTGAGTCTTCATCAGTGTCAACGATCACATCATCGGTATCATGTCTATCGAGAGGGGACAAATACCGGCAACACAGAAGGGAACACAATCAATGCAATGCACAATATGATGCATGATCATGACATGGCAAAATGAATGTGTTTTGAGCTAATGCAACTAGCAATAGATTAAATGAAGTTGGTTTGAATACAAGATTCAAATTTAAACTCCATATGTGATTATTCAAATGCCATTTAATTGATTTGTGCTAAACAGCAGCTATAAGTTGTTCTAACATGCATGAAAATGGTACAGATGGATTCCTTGAATTTTTCTGATAATTTTTCATATATAAATTATTTAATTTGGAGTTACGGTTAATTTTCTATGAATTTTAGAAGTTTATATTCATTTTCTGGAATTTCAGAATTAAATTAAATCCAGAAAACATTACTGCGTCAGCATGACGTTGGCATGACATCAGCAAGTCAACAGGGGCCGGCTCGGGTCAAACCTGACGTGTGGGGGCCACACGTCAGTGACACACGAGCCAATCCCGGTCAAACCCAGCGCTGACTGGGGTTTGACCAGGGGTGGGGCCCGCTGTCAGTGGCCTAGGGGGTTGGTTAGCGCGTCATTAGTGGCTAATGACAGCGCCACGTCACTGGCCACCGGAGTTCGGCCGGCGGCGACCCGAAACGCGGCGGAAGTTCACCGGGGTTGCGCTACGGGCGGCGGCTGGACGTGCGAAGGGCACCAGAAGGTAGCCCGTGCCCGTGCGCATCTAGGTGGGCCAACGGGAGGTGCGGGGGTGGCCGGGGTTCGCCGGAATGGAGCCCGAGGCGGCGGCCGGAGCTCGGGTGGGTGCGGGGTTAGCGCTGCAGCTTGCAAACAAGCTAGCTGCCACGCTAGCGTTGCTCCACGGGTCGTTGCGAGTGCAACGGACGCACGCGCGGGGCCATTTGGTCACCGGGGCTTCGCCGGCGACGAGTCCGTGCGGCGGAGCGTCTCGGCTCCGGTAGAGGGGGCGGCTAGAGCTCGTAATCGGGCTTGGGGTTAGGGGGAAACGAAGCAGGGACTCACGGGGATCGTGCAGGGAGGGTCAGCGAGCTCGGGGAAGCGACGATGGTGGCGAATTGACGGTGAAGATCCTCGGCGGCCGGCGATGGAAACGGCGATGCCGGCGGCGTTGTGGCGCGTCCGTAGGGCCGTGGGTCGGTGGGGAGGAAGGAGGGGTCGAGGGGGAGCTCCTGGGCACATCGGCGAGGCTAGGGGTGGCCGGTGGCCACGGGGAAGCTCGTCGGCGGCGGCGGGTGTGTTCGGTGGCTGCGCGCGAGAGAGCCAGAGGAGGAGAGGATCTCGGGGAGAGAGTGAGAGGCCTGGGGGGTGCGTGGCGTCGCGGACGGGGTCCAGGGCGACGAGAGGAAGCAGGAGGTGGCCAGGGGGAAGCAGGAGGTGGCCGAGGCGGCATCGGCGCGCGCCACGCCTCGCCTCTGTTCGTCCTCCTGGCAGAGGAGGAAGAGGACAAGGGGGAGGAGGTGGGCTGGGCCGGCTGGGCCACTGGAGTTGGGCCAGGTGGGCTGCGAGGTAAGCTGAGGTAAAACTCTCTCTCTGCTTTTATTTCTATTTCAGTTCTGTTTTCTTTTTTTTTAATTCTTTTGCCACTGTTTTGAATTAAAATAATAATTCAAACAATGCCAAAGCTCCTCTGAATATTTTATATTGCTAGATGGACTTTTCCAAAAGCTTATAAAATATTTCAGGGGTATTTGAAATTATATTCTAATTATATGAATATAATTCAAATTCAAATAGCTAATGAATTAAATCCAAAGTCCCAAAAATAAATCCTTAAAATGTTCAATATTTTGGTTGGGACCAGAACCCTTGCCAAAAATTATCAAACATTTAAGAAGAGCATTTTGGAACAATGAATGAGATTTTTAGGGTTTCTGCCCTTCTTTTATTTAGGGTTTTGAGGCTTCCAATTTCCCTCAGTTCAAATTTCAGAATTTAAACATGATGCACACATGAAGCTAGCCTAGAGCACTACCAGCAGCTAGGGATGTGACAACTCACCCCCACTAAACAAGAATCTCGTCTCGAGATTCAAGCGTAGGGTAGGATGAAGGGGAAACGCAAACTAGTACAATCTTCACGATCCAGGGTGCACTTCAGTTGAACGTTGATTCATTCACCATCATTGTCTTGATGTCTTGTTCTGAGAAATCCTGCCAACATGACATGGAGGGAAGAAGGAGACTCTAGAAGGGTCGATCTTCTTGAAGATCGAACAACTCACGGAATGAGACATAGGACCATCTCTCGGGTTGAGACACGAGATACACATCAAGAGGGGTGGAAAGAAACGGATGACGAAGGTTCACTAGGTGGACAACAATTCCACACTTAAGAAGGTGGTAATCGGTTGTCAACATAGCGAGGAGTTGAGTTGCCATGATACCACAACGAGACACCTTCGGAACCGTGACTCGTAGATATCTCCCCTTAAGTGGCAAAAGAATTACCTTTGATTCAGAGATCATTGAAACTCTTTATACCAGCTTAAGGCAAATCATAATCGATCATTTAGAGGGGTTCGGTAGAATGGCATACTCAAACTTGGATGATGTGGATTACCTTGTTGAAGACAACGTAATGGATGAATTTTGCTTATCACCGGAAATGGAAGAGACCCATGGTAGAATGGCACATTGGCGGTGCAAGCTGGGAACAAAATGCAAATGCTGGGAATGATTCTGGTAACTGGGGAAGAACCCAACAATAGAGAGTGAATTCACTGTTGGAGTGGTTATAGCATAACCGAGGAAATCTGGGGCAATCCCAGCTAGTGCCGATGATAAGACGTAGCGCTTGTGTGTGCTCTCAAGAACTTGAGCATTTCCACAATCATCAAGGTTTTATCAACAACCGCGTCAAGGGTGCTGACAACACAACATACTACCATGATGAATAGCGATGGACGATGCAGATGCGAAGGAGGATAACACTTTCTCATATTTCACCTTAGCGAGGCCAAGCAAATAAAATCTGGATGATCGACCGAGAGACATTTAGCACTCCGCTTCTAATGTTCTCCTTGATGTGCTAGTATAACCCATTCATAGATATGGTTTGATATCTAAAACATCAAGTAAAAGGTCGGACTTCGGGAACACAAAAATCCATAGGGGCAACTAGGGAGTAAATCCTACGAAATCCCTATGGGGGGGGTGGCCAACTTCCTCAAACAAGATACTATAATAATAGGTCTACCGGATGGGTGTGTTGGCCACGACATCCACCTTACCGGTTATCGAGAGACCAATATTATAGTTCTTAGGGAAATGTTCCAACCATCATATCTGCCTGAGATTCAGCTCTGGTTGGTGTTAGGATATTCCAGGCTCATCGAGTCTTAGGAAGAAAAATGAAATTTTGCAACACAAATCGACGAGATGACGTTGCGGGATTCTCGGGAGATGAACTACGATAGCAAGCTCCAAAACATGAGCTGGTTCTGCTACAAACATGTGAACACGTTGTCCCAGACAAGCATGACCACGTGGTAGTCTTATAATAAAACACTACCGAGTTCAGGAGGGGGAACCATCAACGAGGGTATCGAAGTTCTTTCATAAGTCCGGATTAGCTCTTATGAAGGAACTCCTTCTCCTTGAACAAATCAATCAGTGGCTTGGTGTGCTAGGGATACATATAGATTGAAGGTTGCAAGTCTTCAAACCACAGCATTCTTCGCACGTGTGCATGACTGATTTGGAATGATTCCAAAGAAAGCAACATTGACTTTCTCGAATCCACGGCGGCAACTTGCATCAGATGCACATGAATTAAAGGAAGTCACTACCTTCATCCAAACATATGCTTCATGAGCTAGCATGAACAAATGCTTTCAAAAGTTTCCAACACTAGCTTAATGTTCAGCAAAATTATGGAGAAGAGAAGGATGTTGTAAATGGGCTCAACAACAATTCATCTAGGTTTCCTTTTAAAAGGAATTCCATAGTTAAGTGAACACGGTGATAGCATTGGTCAGACCCAAAGGATATAATGGTGTATGCTCGAGGGATCAACCACGAGTAAGACAACATTACGAACATCGTTGGTTCCGACTTGATTTGACGATAGCCCACACTCAAATCAAAGGATTGATAAGGCAATAGGTCCAGCAACTGATCACAAGGACCAATCGATGAAGATATCATCTTTCTTCAACACACACTACACAAGAATATCCCTTTGGAACGAACTAAGTCAGGCAAGCTTTTATCTTCCAACCCTCCAAGTTGTCGTTTAGCTTAACCAACTAGCTCAGGGATATCTAACACCGATTCTTGGAGAGAAGGTGGTTCACAAGAAACCAACTTGATCACGAACTCAACATAGCGGTCAGGTGACAACCCGGTAACACCTCCAAGAAGATATTTGGAAAGTCACGAACCACCGGTATGTTACTAAGCTCGAGAACAATCTTGCTTTTGAGGGCAAGACGATATGATCAAATGAGTGAGGACTTGACAAGATCCTAACTCATCAATCGAAGGGTGCACCGAAATAAGGACTAGGTAGCACGATCAGTCTTAGAAGGATGATTCGAAAACCAACATACTAAGAATGAAATTATTATCCTTTAACTACCAAGCAACAGAGTTGCTAGCAGTATTGATTTCACACATCACAATTCATTTGTCGGTATTCCGGTTGCATCAACACGAGGGCCGAGGAATGAACAGTGATGGCAAGAAGTATCACTACGTCAAAATTCATGAGAGTTGGTGCAGTTCTCATGACAATTCTGACATAAAGGGGGTAATACTCCAAGGTAGAACAGAACAAAAGCTGGATTAGCAATTTGATCTGCGGAGTACAACCTCTTTGACCCAATCCTGGATATGGATGAGGTACTGGAGTTTGTTTCTCCTAGTCATTCTGCGATAGAATGGCTTGACGGACCACAAGAGTAATAGGCATCGATAAACGAACGCACGCATACTCTTGACTATCAATTGATAGACGAAGGTCAGTAGACAACTAAAGAGGGACAACTCAAAGGAACATATAACTTTCTGAGTTGTGAATGCATAGATTAGTATGTCGAACCAAGTTTAACATATTTCTTCCGGATAACCCATGCAGAAAGGTAGAACTGGCAGAGTCACGATTTATGAATGGAGAACTCCTCAAGAATAATCCTGTTGTGATATTTCAGTTCAACGAGGAACTTCTGCCATAAGCGGTTCATAGTATTTGGAAGAAGGGAATACCACGGACCTCAAGGACTATCGCAAAGGTTACTAATATCCTAAAGGCACTAGCAATTTCTATCAACATGAAGTAGGTAGAGTGAATCTCGGGTTCAGAACCCAGGAGTAGAATACCTACTACTAAGTAGCATCACGGGATGCTTCCGAGAATAAAGGCCATAATCTTCACACTAGGACACAAATCATGGCTAGACCACTAGATGATCCCCTAAGCACTTAGGGTCATAATAATAATTCCAACATATATGTCGAGGCAATAATTACCTCAACACACCGATTAGTGTGGTTAATCTGGCCCATGGGAACATCGGAAACAGAAGGAAGGGATTTGCAAATGCATCGGACTATTTAGAAACCTGGGATGACTCGGACAGCATAACGGCTGTAAATGCTCAGAAAAGATTTGAGAATTCACAAAAATGGTGGCATAACCACTCAGAAGCACAATATCAAGGTTTCGAGATCAACAATTAACATACGGAAGTAATAGGAGCTGGACTCAAGCTTAAAACGAACAATCTTATAAGTCCACTGATTAGTAACATGTGATCCTGGTAGAAAGATGAGAAGACCTAGTTCCTTAACCCCGTAGAAAAGAAGATGATGACTCAGATCAGAAAGCCATGAGGTATAAGGAGTAAAAAGAGCCTTACGTTCCATCCCACAATCAATTCCCTTATATAACTAAAGAATTTCTAGACTCAACTTCGACCAGTTTCGCTTGGTAATCCTACAGGCAGTCAAGCTCTGATACCAACGCTGTCAGGACCCCGACTCAATGCCACATCGATCTAGCATGTAACACCTCATATCACTTTGCGGCCTCACGCACGGTATCCCCACGGGTGTCGCATTACCTTTGCCCGGGACCGTTTGCGCCTTTTGGCACACGTATATGACAGTGTCGCTAGCATCCATATGATAAGGAGCCCGGGCTGACATGGCTAGTCGTAAACCCAAAGTGGCACAGACTTACAGGGACAGGCATCCATGACCCAGCATCGAACGTGTCGGTCATCAGCGAGTGAATCCAGGCTGTAGCACTGGGCTAGCAGGACTCCGGTGAACCGGGCTGTAGCGGGCTAACAGGACTCCGGTATTCATCGCGTGACATTTCCCCGAAGGGACAGACACAGGAACGAAGAAGGACACATGCCAGCCAGCCTAAGTGTCCCGGAGCAGTAGCAAGCTACCATGGCTCGGTGGAAACACTAGGAGACATTTCCCGGTAAGAGAGGCTACCAAGGATAAACAACTAGGTTGTCAGATCCCACACATACCAAGCATTTCAATAACATACACACAATATGCTCGATATGTGCAAATACAACATGGCATCACAACATGACTCTACAACTCAAGTATTTTAATCAATAGGCTCCGAGGAGCGAGATATTACAAACATGGGTCTCACGACCCAACAATCAGAGCATACAAGTCAAAGCACAAGCGGAAGCTATCATGTCTGGGTACAGACATCTATAAATGAAAAAGGCCGAGAAGCCTGACTATCTATCAGATCCTGCCGAGGGCACAAGATCGTAGCTGAGGTAACAAGCTAAACGTTGAAGTCCACGTGGAACTACTAGTGAGACTGAAGTCTCTCTGCAAAAACATAAAATAGGCAAATGTGAGTACAAATGTACCCAGCAAGACTTACATCAGAACTAACTACATATGCATCATTTTCAACAAAGGGGATGGTGGGGTTTAACTGCAGCAAGCCAGCTTTGACTCGGTGGCTAACCTGAACTACGACTACAAGTAACTCTTTTGAGGTGGCGCACACGAGTCCACATATTCACCATATCAATACACCACTATGGATCCGCTCCCGTCTCCCTACGAGAACGCCATCCATAGCACTCACGCTTATCTTGCGCATTTTAAAGTATCCACTTTCACTTGTCTATGAACTGATATAAGCAACCCAGAAGTCCTTTTCCGCGGACACGGCTATTCGAATAGATGATGTTAACCCTACAGGGGTGTACTTCTTCATACATGTTTCCACCACTTAGCGTCTGCACACGACATGTGCTCGGCAGACTTCAAGCGAAAGCCGACGTGGGTGTAGACCACGACCTACCTAAACACTCAAGTCTCTAGTCCAGGTTTATCGCCTATTCGGGTTCCATCCATGAGGAGATCCGGCCGGAGTTTCGCTCACAGCCCCAAACGATGTGAACAGGGTTCCGTGACACCAAACGGGCGCCCGGTGTACCCGGCCACGTGCCTACCGCATCACAGCGCACCCCTACGGTCAGCGCTGTCCACAGCCTCCAGCATACTACAAACACCAGAAACTACTTGCAACTCCAGGACAGAGGACAAGGGTGATTAAGAAGTCGAGAGGGGTCATATTTCAGGGCCCAATGTATGGTAGTAACTGAGTCATGGATCACAAACACAGAACTCAGTTCCTAAGGACGGCTTCAATGAGACAACCCACCATGTACTCCTACATGGCCTCTCACCGCTACCTTTACCAAATCGTGTTCACACACTTAGCTCACACACAGTAGGACATGTTCACACGCCTCTGATTCATCCCCGATGAATCAGACCTGACTCAACTCTAAGCAGTAGCAGGCATGACAAACAAGCATGAATGAGTAGGCACAACAGGGCTCAAACAATTCCTACTCATACTAGTGGGTTTCATCTATTTACTGTGGAATGACAGGTCATGCAAAGGATAAAGGGGTTCAGCTACCGCAGCAAGTAACAGATGAATCGTTGTTGTCCTAATGCAGTAAAAGAGAGCAGGAGCGAGAGAGTAGGATTGTATCGGAATGAACAAGGGGGTTTTGCTTGCCTGGCACTTCTGAAGATAACATTGAGTCTTCATCAGTGTCAACGATCACATCATCGGTATCATGTCTATCGAGAGGGGACAAATACCGGCAACACAGAAGGGAACACAATCAATGCAATGCACAATATGATGCATGATCATGACTTGGCAAAATGAATGTGTTTTGAGCTAATGCAACTAGCAATAGATTAAATGAAGTTGGTTTGAATACAAGATTCAAATTTAAACTCCATATGTGATTATTCAAATGCCATTTAATTGACTTGTGCTAAACAGCAGCTATAAGCTGTTCTAACATGCATGAAAATGGTACAGATGGATTCCTTGAATTTTTCTGATAATTTTTCATATATAATTATTTAATTTGGAGTTACGGTTAATTTTCTATGAATTTTAGAAGTTTATATTCATTTTCTGGAATTTCAGAATTAAATTAAATCCAGAAAACATTACTACGTCAGCATGACGTTGGCATGACGTCAGCAAGTCAACAGGGGCCGGCTCGGGTCAAACCTGACGTGTGGGGGCCACACGTCAGTGACACAGGAGCCAATCCCAGTCAAACCCAGCGCTGACTGGGGTTTGACCAGGGGTGGGGCCCGCTGTCAGTGGCCTAGGGGGTTGGTTAGCGCGTCATTAGTGGCTAATGACAGCGCCACGTCACTGGCCACCGGAGTTCGGCCGGCGGCGACCCGAAACGCGGCGGAAGTTCACCGGGGTTGCGCTACGGGTGGCGGCTGGACGTGCGAAGGGCACCAGAAGGTAGCCCGTGCCCGTGCGCATCTAGGGGGGCCAACGGGAGGTGCGGGGGTGGCCGGGGTTCGCCGGAATGGAGCCCGAGGCGGCGGCCGGAGCTCGGGTGGGTGCGGGGTTAGCGCTGCAGCTTGCAAACAAGCTAGCTGCCACGCTAGCGTTGCTCCACGGGTCGTTGCGAGTGCAACGGACGCACGCGCGGGGCCATTTGGTCACCGGGGCTTCGCCGGCGACGAGTCCGTGCGGCGGAGCGTCTCGGCTCTGGTAGAGGGGGCGGCTAGAGCTCGTAATCGGGCTTGGGGTTAGGGGGAAACGAAGCAGGGACTCACGGGGATCGTGCAGGGAGGGTCAGCGAGCTCGGGGAAGCGACGATGGTGGCGAATTGACGGTGAAGATCCTCGGCGGCCGGCGATGGAAACGGCGATGCCGGCGGCGTTGTGGCGCGTCCGTAGGGCCGTGGGACGGTGGGGAGGAAGGAGGGGTCGAGGGGGAGCTCCTGGGCGCATCGGCGAGGCTAGGGGTGGCCGGTGGCCACGGGGAAGCTCGTCGGCGGCGGCGGGTGTGTTCGGTGGCTGCGCGCGAGAGAGCCAGGGGAGGAGAGGAGCTCGGGGAGAGAGTGAGAGGCCTGGGGGGGGTGCGTGGCGTCGCGGACGGGGTCCAGGGCGACGAGAGGAAGCAGGAGGTGGC
>NC_041381.1:112002970-112037970 GCF_002162155.2 Triticum dicoccoides
GACGGTGGGGAGGAAGGAGGGGTCGAGGGGGAGCTCCTGGGCGCATCGGCGAGGCTAGGGGTGGCCGGTGGCCACGGGGAAGCTCGTCGGCGGCGGCGGGTGTGTTCGGTGGCTGCGCGCGAGAGAGCCAGAGGAGGAGAGGAGCTCGGGGAGAGAGTGAGAGGCCTGGGGGGGGTGCGTGGCGTCGCGGACGGGGTCCAGGGCGACGAGAGGAAGCAGGAGGTGGCCAGGGGGAAGCAGGAGGTGGCCGAGGCGGCGTCGGCGCGCGCCACGCCTCGCCTCTGTTCGTCCTCCTGGCAGAGGAGGAAGAGGACAAGGGGGAGGAGGTGGGCTGGGCCGGCTGGGCCACTGGAGTTGGGCCAGGTGGGCTGCGAGGTAAGCTGAGGTAAAACTCTCTCTCTGCTTTTATTTCTATTTCAGTTCTGTTTTCTTTTTTTTTAATTCTTTTGCCACTGTTTTGAATTAAAATAATAATTCAAACAATGCCAAAGCTCCTCTGAATATTTTATATTGCTAGATGGACTTTTCCAAAAGCTTATAAAATATTTCAGGGGTATTTGAAATTATATTCTAATTATATGAATATAATTCAAATTCAAATAGCTAATGAATTAAATCCAAAGTCCCAAAAATAAATCCTTAAAAATGTTCAATATTTTGGTTGGGACCAGAACCCTTGCCAAAAATTATCAAACATTTAAGAAGAGCATTTTGGAACAATGAATGAGATTTTTAGGGTTTCTGCCCTTCTTTTATTTAGGGTTTTGAGGCTTCCAATTTCCCTCAGTTCAAATTTCAGAATTTAAACATGATGCACACATGAAGCTAGCCTAGAGCACTACCAGCAGCTAGGGATGTGACACCAAAGTACACAACACCCTGATCATTTGTGGAGAAACAACTAGCACCTCCGCTAGCAATGTTCTCTTTGATTTTAGATATTCCCTTATCTCGCTTTTGGGCAGCGATGATTTGATCCGTAAGAGTAGGTTTTGCTACCAAGGTGGAAAGAAAACCTTGAGGTACAATGTGAAGGTTAAGCTTCCGAAATTCCTCATGGAGAAGCGGTTGACTTTGTTGTAACATCAGGTTGTTACAATAAGATTTACGACTTAGCGCATCAGCCATGACGTTGGCTTTCCCTGGGGTGTAGGTTATTCCTAAGTCGAAGTCTGTGATCAACTCAACCCAACGTCTTTGCCTGAGATTCAGATCCGGTTGGGTGAAGATGTACTTCAGACTTTGGTGATCAGTGAATATTTCGCAACGGTTACCGAGGAGAAAATGTCGCCAGGTCTTAAGTGCATAGACTACGGCTGCAAGCTCTAGATCATGAGTAGGATAATTCTCCTCATGTGGGTGCAATTGCCGTGAAGCGTAGGCAATTACGTGTCGATCTTGCATGAGAATGCAACCTAGTCCTTGTCGTGAGGCGTCGCAGTAGATAACAAAGTCCTTGGAGAAGTCTGGCGGTACCAGTACGGGAGCAGAGGTCAGGCGTCTTTTCAGTTCCTGAAAGCTGTGCTCACATTGTGGAGTCCATTCGAACTTCTTATATTTCTTGAGGAGTTCGGTTAGAGGTTTGGCAACTTTGGAGAAGTTCTCGACAAAGCGACGACAATAGCTCGCTAAACCCAGAAAACTCCGAACTTGCTTGACCGATTCAGGTGGAGTCCAATTAAGGACGGCTTGAACTCGCTCAGGGTTAACAGCAATACCTTTACCAGATATTACATGACCCAGATAGGTCACTTCTGACAACCAGAATTCACATTTAGAAAATTTGGCATAAAGGCGATGCTCTCAAAGTTTCTTCAACACTAGCCTTAGATGTTCGGCATGTTCTTCCTCGTTCTTGGAGTAGATGAGTATATCATCGAGGTAAACCACGATGAATTTATCCAAATACTCCATGAAGATTGAGTTCATTAACCGAGAAAAGGTGGCTGGAGTGTTGGTTAAACCGAAGGACATGACGGTGTACTCGTATTGGCCATAACGAGTAACAAAGGCCGTTTTAGGAATGTCCCCGTTTCTGATTTTGATTTGATGGTAGCCCAACCTCAAATCCATCTTGGAGAAGACTGAGGATCCAGCGAGCTGATCATACAGGTCGTTGATCCTGGGGAGTGGATATTTGTTCTTGATTGTGACCAGGTTGACAGGTCGGTAATCTACAACCATCCGGTCCGTACCATCCTTCTTCTTGACGAATAGGACGGGGCAAGCCCACGGAGATGAACTAGGGCGGATGAAACCCTTTTTCAAGGACTCATCGAGTTGTTTCTTAAGCTCGGCTAGTTCTAGTGGTGCCATCTTATAAGGTCTTCTAGCAATCGGAACGGTTCCTGGAATGAGATCTATTACGAACTCAACATCCCTGTCAGGTGGAACACCTGGCAATTCCTCTGGAAAGACATCCGGGAAGTCACGGACTACCGGCACGTCCTCAAGGTCTGGCAAAGGGCTGGCGTTAAGAGAGTATAACTGTCGCTTGGCTATTCGGGTCAAGACATTGACTATCTTCCCCGAAGGGTGAGTGAGTTGAACAGTCCTAGAGAAGCAATCAATTTGGGCATGATGAGCTGACATCCAGTCCATACCCAGAATGATATTAATATCTGAAGATTTAAGGGCTATCAAAGATGCAAGGAAAACAAGTCTGTCGACTTGGATTTCATTTCCATGGCTCACTCTAGAAGTTTGCCATTTGGATCCCGGAGTTTGAATTACCATAGAGGTTGGCATATCACCGAATGCGACGTTATGCAAACGAGCATAATTTTCAGATATAAAAGAATGAGAGGCTCCTGTATCGAAAAGAACAGATGCCGGGTGGCAATTAACAAGAAGCGTACCGAGAACGACGTTGGGATCCTCTTGAGCTTCTTCGGCAGAGATACAGTTGACATGGCCACGTGTAGCGGTGGCCGGCTTGGCGTGGAACACTTTCCCTGTCGGCTTGCCACGGCCAACGGCTTTAGCAGATTGGTTGGGGTTGGTCTGGGGACACTCACGCATATAGCGACCAGATTCCCCACACTTGAAACAAGTCACGGAACTGGTACGTGGAGGAGCATTGTTAGTTGGACCCCCATAGGGCTTGGCCGGTGCAGACTGTTGAACAGGGCAAGGCGCCCGGAAGGATGGCCTCGGTGTGAACCTGGGTGGCAGGGCGGTGTTGGGTACCCACACGCGGCGCTTCTGAGGACCAGCACCGGATGAGGAACCCATGTCACGGCCATGCTTGCGTGTTGCGTCATAGTCAGTCTGACCAGTTTCAGCACTGATGGCTTTGTTGACAAGTTTCTGAAAAGATGTGCACTCATGCAGACGGAGGTCGCGGCGAAGCTCAGGACTAAGGCCCTTACGGAACCTTGCTTGCTTCTTGGCATCAGTAGACACTTCCTTAGTTGCATATCGTGCGAGGTTACCAAACTCCCTGCTGTAAACATCCACAGAGAGTCGGCCTTGGGTGAAATTGCAAAATTCCTCACGTTTACGGTCCATGAGACCCTCCGGAATGTGATGTTCACGGAAAGCCTCGCTGAACTCAGCCCAAGTAGTGACATGGCCCGCCGGGCGCATAGCTCCATAATTCTCCCACCATAGACTGGCGGGGCCTTCAAGATGATATGCAGCAAAGGTGACCTTGTCAGCCTCCGCTACCAGCGCGGAACGCAGTTTGTGAGCGATACTGCGAAGCCAGTCATCAGCGTCGAGAGGCTCGACGGAGTGGTGGAACGTGGGTGGATGTAATTTGATAAAATCACTGAGTGACACCACGTTAGTCCTCTGATGGTGTGCTGTGTTCTGTTCAATACGCTCCAACAAACGGTTGGTCTCCCGCTTGTTTCTCTCAGCTTCCATCATAACCTCGGCTAGGGAAGGAGGATGAGGCAGATTTGCATCCCTGACTTCACTGCCTTCGGCCTGCTCTTGAGGAGCAGGGTTAGTGCGCGTGTTGACCATCCTAGGTAAACAAGACAATGATTTAGTCAGGATGATAAAATTCCGACATAGGATATAAAACGTAAGGAATAACTCGAAATGCAAGATGATCATCCGTATGACATGGTAGATACAGAAACTGCTTCTTTATTCCATCGTCATACACACCATACAGCGTTTAGTACAAGACCAAACAAGGTACTATTACGGTGAAAGAGGATTACATCTCATCGGAGGCATCCCAAGCTCCTATACATTATTTTTCTACACCTCCGAAAAGAGTACAAACTAGGTCATATCCCACGAGTCACGCGGGACGATAGACGACAGAGCTAGTGCGAACTAGTGATACTACCACTAACTCAGACCGATCCGTAGTAGTCCTCGTAGAAGTCACCTCCATAGCCTGGAAGCTCAACATGATCATCCGGAAACAGACGATCTCGCGGAGCTTGTGGACCATAGGGGCTAGGATGAGGCCTTGGACCAACAGACGGTGGCCTGCGGGGACCGCGAGGTGGGGTGATGCCTCCTACATCACGCCAACCCATCACGTCTGGCAGAGCAGATCTCACAGGATAGAGATCGCGCATATCTGAATATCCAGCTTGCACCGCCGGTGCGAACCGAGTCAAAGTGGCCCAGTGGTCAGCACGGGTATTGAAGAGCTCTAACCTTAAGGCCCGATTTTCATGGTCCTTATCCTTGAGCATCTCAGCAGTGGTGCGAGTCCGTGAATCCTCCTGAGTGGGGTCAGCATAGATAGCCTGGAGATACCCTTGTGCTCCCGGAAGTGATCCTGGCATATACCGGAAATCAGAGTCCCGAAATAGTCCAGATCTGACTCGCATGATGGTCATCATAGAGTAGGCGGCGTCCTGCACAGCCATCTCAATAGTAACCCCGAGTCCATAGGAGCAGTGAAGGGGCTCGGTGGATCCAGGATAAGATGGAAATATCCTGACAGTGCAGAGATACTGGCTTTGATTAAAGTCTCGGAATTGCTCTTCGACCGTGTACTCAGGATACCAGCGGTATCCAGCCTTAGTCATCACCCTGACCAACTTGGCAGTATGGCCGGGTACATCTAGGCATCGAGTCAGGCGAACCACTTGATTGGGGTCGCGAGTGGCCATCTGAAAGCACAATCATAATGCAAAGGCATTAGAATTTCTAGCAAAATTTCGGCAGCATAACAGTTGTAAATGCTCAAGAAGGATTTGAGACATTTGACAAAGGATTTCGTACACACTCAACATCATCATATCAAAGTTCTGAATCCATGCTAACAACATAAATGTGGTAGTAGAACTGAACTAGGCTTGTATCCATCAAACCTATAAGGTACTACTGATTAGTAACACGTGATCCTGATAGAGAGAATAGATCCTAATTCCTTAACCCCCGGTGGAAGAATGGACTAACTCAGATCAGAATGTCATAATATAAAGGAGTAAAAAGAGCCTTACGTTCCAACCCACAAACAATTCCCCTACATATAACTAAAGAATTTCTAGACTCAACATCGACCAGTTTGGCTTGGAGAACCTACAGGCAGTCCGGCTCTGATGCCAACGCTGTCAGGACCCCGACTCGATGTCACATCGATCTAGCCGGTAACACCTCATATCACTTTGCGGCCTCACGCACGGTATTCCCACGGGTGTCGCCTTACCTTTGCCCGGGACCGTTTGCGCCTTTTGGCTCACGTATATGATAGTGTCGCTAGCATCCATATGATAAAGAGCCCGGGCTGACATGACTAGTCGTAAACCCAAAGTGGCACAGACTTACAGGGACAGGCATCCATGACCCAGCTTCGAACGTGTCGGTCATCAGCAAGTGGGTCCGGGCTGTAGCACTGGGCTAGCAGGACTCCGGTACTCAAAGCGTGACATTTCCCAGAAGGGACAGACACAGGAACGAAGAAGGACACATGCCGGCCAGCCTAAGTGTTCCAGAGCAGTAGCAAGCTACCATGGCTCAGCGGTAACACTAGGAGACATTTCCCGGTAAGAGAGGCTACTAAAGATAAACAACTAGATAGTCAGATCCCACACATACCAAGCATTTCAATCATACACACAATATGCTCGATATGTGCAAATACAACGAAGCATCACAACATGACTCTACGACACAAGTACTTTATTTAAGGCTCAGGGAGCCATACATAACATACACAAAGGTACGGGTCTCACGACCCAGCATTCAAGTCATACAGTCATACAAACCAGCAGCGGAAGTAACTTGTCTGAGTACAGACAACTAGTAAAATAAAAGAGGCTTGGAAAACCTAGCTATACTACATGGTCCTTCACAAGCTCAGGATCACCACCTGGGCCTTTAGCCTACTCGTTGATGTCAACGTCTACGTAGAACCCATCAGAAGGGGTTGCAGCATCTTCTGTAAAATGTAAATTATAGCAACATGAGTACAAAGGTACTCAGCAAGACTTACATCAGATCCTACATACATGCATATTATCAAGAAGGGTTGGTGGAGTTATTGCAGCAAGCCAGCTTTGACTCTTGGCTAGACTATCCTACGATACTTCAACTTGAAATGGTTTTGCGCACACGAGTCCACTACTCACCACTTCAATACACTACCGAGGATCCACCTCCGTCTCCCTACGGTAGAGCCATCCTCGGCACTCACACTTATCTTGAGGCTTTTAGTAGTTTCCATTTACTTGTCTATGAACTGTATAGGCAACCAAGTAGTCCTTTACCGCGGACGCGGCTATTCGAATAGATCATGATAACCCTGCAGGGGTGTACTTCTTCATACATGTTTCCACCACTTAGCGTCTGCACACGACATGTGCTCGGCAGACTTCAAGCGAAAGCCGACGTGGGTGTAGACCACGACCTACCTAAACACCTAAGTCTCTAGTCCAGGTTTATCGCCTATTCGGGTTCCATCCATGAGGAGATCCGGCCGGAGTTTCGCTCACAGCCCCAAACGATGTGAACAGGGTTCCGTGACACCAAACGGGCGCCCGGTATACCCGGCCACATGCCTACCGCATCACAGCCCACCCCTACGGTCAGCGCTGTCCACGGCCTCCAGCATACTACAAACACCAGAAACTACTTGCAACTCCTGGACAGAGGACAAGGGTGAATAAGAAGTCGAGCGGGGTCATATTTCAGGGCCCAATGTATGGTAGTAGCTGAATCATGGATCACAAACACAGAACTCAGTTCCTGAGGACGGCTTCAATGAGACAACCCACCATGTACTCCTACATGGCCTCTCACCGATACCTTTTACCAAATCGTGTTCACACACTTAGCTCACACACAGTAGGACATGTTCACACACCTCTGATTCATCCCGGATGAATCAGACCTGACACAACTCTAAGCAGTAGCAGGCATGACAAACAAGCATGAATGAGTAGGCACAACAGGGCTCAAACAACTCCTACTCATGCTAGTGGGTTTCATCTATTTACTGTGGCAATGACAGGTCATGCAAAGGATAAAGGGGTTCAGCTACCGCAGCAAGTAACAGATGAATCGATGTTGTCCTAATGCAGTAAAAGAGAGCAGGAGCGAGAGAGTAGGATTGTATCGGAATGAACAAGGGGGTTTTGCTTGCCTGGCACTTCTGAAGATAACATTGAGTCTTCATCAGTGTCAACGATCACATCATCGGTATCACGTCTATCGAGAGGGGACAAATACCGGTAACACAGAAGGAAACATAATCAATGCAATGCACAATATGATGCATGATCATGACATGGCAAAATGAATGTGTTTTGGGCTAATGCAACTAGCCACAGATTAAATGAAGTTGGTTTGTGTCAGGTCCCCGACTCGATGTCACATCGATCTAGCTGGTAACACCTTATATCACTCTGCGGCCTCACGCACGGTATCCCCACGGGTGTCGTCTTACCTTTTCCCGGGACCGTTTGCGCCTTTTGGCTCACGTATATGATAGTGTCGCTAGCATCCATATGATAAAGAGCCCGGGCTGACATGACTAGTCGTAAACCCAAAGTGGCACAGACTTACAGGGACAGGCATCCATGACCCAGCTTCGAACGTGTCGGTCATCAGCAAGTGGGTCCGGGCTGTAGCACTGGGCTAGCAGGACTCCGGTAAACCGGGCTGTAGCGGGCTAACAGGACTCCGGTACTCAAAGCGTGACATTTCCCCGAAGGGACAGACACAGGAACGAAGAAGGACACATGCCGGCCAGCCTAAGTGTTCCAGAGCAGTAGCAAGCTACCATGGCTCAGCGGTAACACTAGGAGACATTTCCCGGTA
This sequence comes from Triticum dicoccoides, assembly GCF_002162155.2. Classification (NCBI taxonomy): domain Eukaryota; kingdom Viridiplantae; phylum Streptophyta; class Magnoliopsida; order Poales; family Poaceae; genus Triticum; species Triticum dicoccoides. The sequence continues at coordinate 112,011,209 of NC_041381.1, forward strand.
AGAGAGGCTACTAAAGATAAACAACTAGATAGTCAGATCCCACACATACCAAGCATTTCAATCATACACACAATATGCTCGATATGTGCAAATACAACGAAGCATCACAACATGACTCTACGATGCAAGTACTTTATTTAAGGCTCAGGGAGCCATACATAACATACACAAAGGTACGGGTCTCACGACCCAACATTCAAGTCATACAGTCATACAAACCAACAGCGGAAGTAACTTGTCTGAGTACAGACAACTAGTAAAATAAAAGAGGCTTGGAAAGGCTAGCTATACTACGTGGTCCTTCACAAACTCAGGGTCACCACCTGGGTCTTTAGCCTACTCGTTGATGTCAATGTCTACATAGAACCCATCAGAAGGGGTTGCAGCGTCTTCTGAAAAATGTAAATTATAGCAACATGAGTACAAAGGTACTCAGCAAGACTTACATCAGATCCTACATACATGCATATTATCAAGAAGAGTTGGTGGAGTTATTGCAGCAAGCCAGCTTTGACTCTTGGCTAGGCTATCCTACGATACTTCAACTTGAAATGGTTTTGCGCACACGAGTCCACTACTCACCACTTCAATACACTACCGAGGATCCACCTCCGTCTCCCTACGGAAGAGCCATCCTCGGCACTCACACTTATCTTGAGGCTTTTAGTGGTTTCCATTTACTTGTCTATGAACTGTATAGGCAACCAAGTAGTCCTTTACCGCGGACGCGGCTATTCGAATAGATCATGTTAACCCTGCAGGGGTGTACTTCTTCATACATGTTTCCACCACTTAGCGTCTGCACACGACATGTGCTCGGCAGACTTCAAGCGAAAGCCGACGTGGGTGTAGACCACGACCTACCTAAACACTTAAGCCTCTAGTCCAGGTTTATCGCCTATTCAGGTTCCATCCGCAGGGAGTCCGGCCGAGGTTTCCCATACGACCCCTACGGTCAGCGCTGTCCACGGCCTCCAGTAGGCTACAAACACCAGAAACTACTTGCAACTCCTGGACAGAGAGCTAGGGTGAATAAGAAGTCGAGCGGGGTCATATTTCAGGGCCCAATGCATGGTAGTAGCTGTATCTTAAATCACACATACAGATCTCAGTGCTTAAGGTCGGCTTCAATGAAACAACCCACCATGTACTCCTACATGGCCTCTCATCGATACCTTTACCAAATCATGTTCACCACACCACTCTCATTACCGACATAAACATTTCACTCTAGCCCATCACCCAGATGAACCAGACCTGACACGACTCTAAGCATAGCAGGCATAGCAAGGTAGGAACAACACGTACATATGGCTCAATCAACTCCTACACATGCTAGTGGGTTTCATCTAGTTACTGTGGCAATGACAGGTCATGCAGAGGAAATGGGTTCAACTACCGTAGCACACAGCAGTTTGAAACGCGTTGTCTTAATGCAGTAAAAGAGAGCAGGAGCGAGAACATGGGATTGTATCGATATGATCAAATGGTTGGTTGCTTGCCTGATGGTTCGATGCACTGATACGGTTCTTCGTTAGGGTAATCACGGTACTCCTCGGAGGCAGAACCTGTCGCAAAGGACACCGATACACAACCATCACCAAACAATGTGCAACAATATGATGCATGCATGAAACATGGCAATATGAGTGTGTTGGGCTAATGCAACTAAAACCAGAAGGGTTTGAACAAATTTGAATCAAAGATTCAAATTTCAAACTCAAACATGGCCCTTTTAAAGTGCTTTTCCTTGTTCTGCTTAAAACATCAATTTAACTTGTTTGATCATGCATGAAAATAGTACAGATGGATAGATTCGATTTTTCTGATCATTTTCATATATAATTTGTCCAATTTGGAGTTACAGAATAAAAGTTATGAATTTTTGAAGTTTAAATAATATTCTGGAATTTCCTGATTTAAATTAAATCCAGAAATATAATTATTGCGCCAGCATGACGTCAGCATGACGTCAGCGGTCAACTGCGGCTGGCTGGGGTCAAACCTGACGTGTGGGGTCCACACGTCAGTGACAGGGGGGGTTTAACAGGGTTAATTTATTCCTAATTAGGGGTTAGTGGCGCTGGGGCCCACTGTCAGTGTCAGGGGGGTTAATTAAGCGGTGATTAACACTAATCTGACTACCTGGCCGACGGGGCCCACGCGTCAGTGACCCTGGGGGGGTCAAACCCCAGGTCAGACAGGTCAACCCCACCGGCGACATGACGCCGGCGAGGCCCGAGACGGCGGCGCGATGCGGGATCGCGCTACAGGGCACGGGCGAGGCCGTGCTTGGGCTCGTTGGAGAGCTCTTGCTCCCGCGCGTCGAACGGTGGTGGTGGCCGTGCCTGAGGTGGCCGGTACCGACGACGGCGAGCTCGTGAGCGGCGGCCGGAGTTCGGGTGCGGTCGGGATCGGTGCTGCTGCTCGCAAGCGAGGGAGCTGAGGCGCTGGAGGGGTTCTACGGGTCCTTACGGACTTGTTGGACTCGCCGGGGTGACCAAATGGTCACCGGAGCTGCGTCGACGGCGAGCTCGGCGACGGCGGAGGTTCGGCCGTGGTGGGAGACGGGGTTACGGTGCGGGAACGAGGGGGAAAAGAAGGGGAAACGGTGGCGGAGCTCACCGCGGTTGCAGTGGGCGTCGAAGCGGGCTTGGGGACGGCCGGAGTGCAGCGAATTGACGGTGATGATCTCCGGTGGCCGAGGAGGGGAACGACGACGTGGACGGCGATGCAGGGCTTCCGGAGGCCCGTGGAGCGGTGGGGAGGAAGAGGGGGTAGAGGCGGAGCCTCTGGGCTAGTCGGGGGAGCGAGGGGTGGCCGGTGACGGCGGCTATGGCGAACGGCGGCGATGGTGGTGTTCGGCCGTGAGAGAGAGAGCGAGGGAGAGGAGGGAGGAACCGAGGGAGAGTGAGAGAGAGCAGGGGGGAGGGCGTGGCGTCGTCCAGGGCATCGAGACAAGGAGGGGAGGGCAGGCAGGCAGGGAGGGAGGTGGCGTGGCGCGGTGGCGCGCGCGCGCGCCGGCCACACTCCCCTCCCTCTGTCGAGGACGAAGACGACAGAGGAGGGAGGCGGGCTGGGCCGCCTGCTGGCTGGGCCGGCCAGCTGGCTGGGCTGCACAGGGAGGGCCCAGGTAAGCTCCTCCTTTTATTTATTTTTCTGTTTTTCTAATTTCTGACATTTGTTTTGATTTAAATAAAATTTAAATCATTTATTTACCTTATGCCAATTTTTGCAGGAGCTAAATATATTATTCCAGAGCTCCTTTATAAATGGCATAATATTTGGACATATATTAATATATATAAATAATATATTTCCAATGCAAATATTTATGCATTAATTCCAAATGCCCAAAATAAATACCTATGAGCTCTTAAAAATATTGGTTTGATTTTTATCTCTGTCCAATATTTTCAGAGAGCAACATGAGCATTTTCTTGGACCTTTTTGGAGAAATTTTTATTTGGATCATTTTCAAAAATGATTCTGAGGGTTTCACAAATCCCCATTTCAAATTAAATGGAATTTTAAACATGATGCACACATTCTGATGCATGACTAGCTAGGGTGTGACAATTAGAAAGACTAAAGAGGCATAGAGGGCCGACTACAAGACTACGACTACAATACAAGCCATGAGCGATAGCGAAGCCTTCAGCCTTTTTTTCGAAAGCCCCACAACTCGCTATCTTATAGCAGATAAGGCAAGCTTACTCAACTAATCTCATGTAAACGCCTGTTCGCTAAAATCCAAATAGAAAAAGACAACTACTTATTAAACATGTAGTTGAGTGCTCCGTCGTTGTTCGGATCTTGACCGAGTCCGAGCTTCCCAAGCTCTATGCTGTTTGGGAACTCAGCAAGGGTCTTACCACCTTCTTGATTGACTATATTTGAGTCTTTGGGGTACTTTAGGATTATATTCTGCGCCGAAGATTTGTGCTTGCGGGCTAGGGTGAATATAGCGGACCAGCGGATCTGGTAGTTGACAATCGTTCGGACTTGGTAAAGGTTGCCGCAGCACCTGTAGTAGGACAGAGGACTTATCGCGATGCCCGCGGACCAATTTACTATGTCTTTGTCGCTGACGTTGGTCAAAGAGGCCACGTGGATTGGCCTGGGTCTTCTTCGGCTAATGAGACCTCGATCCCGAAGCCTTCGGAGTATCTTTTTGATAGGCGCCTCTATCTGTATGGGGAATTCGCTGCTGAAAGATCCCGCCCAGTGTCCCCTTCCTTCCCCCGCCGCCTTCCGACCAAAGGGAGTATACAATTTTTTCTTCAGGACACTCATGCCCGATCGTGAGACTGCCTGTTGAACGCCTGATGGCACCTTGCTCTGACCTGAGCTATGCAACAACGAGATCCCCCTCGATCTTTGCCGGATGTGCTTGACGGTCCCCCATAATACGCTAACTTGGGGACTTTTTAGTCCATCTTTTCCAAGAGTTTCCGCTAGTTGAACCGCGTCCAGTAGACGACCTCTTCCGCTCATCCCCTTCGTAAGCTCTTTGATAGGGATACTATAACCTAGGTCCCTAAACTTGGAATGGATGGCGGAGCGTAGGTGGCAGGCAGTTATATGGATACGGTGCTTTACCCGTAGACGCTTCTCCAGCTCTCGCAAGAATTGTATGGGAGTCGTCCTCGGGGGGACTTCCCGAATGACCGTACCGGGGAATTCTACCGTACTCCGTGCAACTATGGTTGTTGATCCTGCGGAGCCTACCCAAAGGTTCAGACCGGATTGTAGGAAGTGGGTGATACGTTTTTGTATTTCTATGAGAAGAAATACGGCACCCACGATTCCCAGTAGTAAGTCGTCGGCATATCGCGCGTAACAAATCCTTATTAATAAGGAATGGCTTTTAAAGGGGGCCAGCTTACGGGCCAGGCCTCTCTCTGACCTGATAACTAGTATCGCCTCCCCGCCCAGCTCTATCAGCAGGCCCCTTCTTTTGCAATACTTAAGAAGGTCTCTCATGGCCAAATTCTTATTAAAGCCTTCTCTACCATTGAATTCGGCCTTCGGGGTCAACCCAGCGGCTTCTATGAGGAAGGCGGCGCAAAGGAGGCTCGAGGGCATGTTAAGGAAGGCGGCTAGGGCCGCTGAAGGGGGGAAAACGAAAGGCGTTTTCTGGTTTCCCCTTCGCCTGGGGGTGCTTGTGGGGGGGGGGGGTGTGCCACGACGAAACAAGGGAATGAAAGGTCACTTTGCGTTGGATGCTCTTTACCCTCCCCACTATGAGGGCTCTGTTGTCTTGGGGAGCGTTGAATCTTGCTTATTTTCCATACTTTTCTTCGTCATCAATACGACGACCTATTCTTAATAGAACCGATCTTATTTTCACTACAAGAGGAATTTCGTGCTTCTGTCGGATCCTCCCTATCTCCTGATCGAGCTTGTGTAGGTAGATATTGCCTGGTAGGGCCGATAGTAGTACACTGTTTGGGATGGAGTCAGGGCCCTTCTCACCCCCTACGAGTCGTCCGGCGGAAAACTTTTTCTGAGTGGGGTAAAAGAACTTGGAATCGTCGATCTCTTCCTTCAAGATTGAGATGAATCGATGTCGGTCGATGGTGTGAAAACACTTCCTGATGTCGAATTCCAAAAACCAGCGAGAGGTTCCCCACTCTTCTTTGATCCGTCTGAGGGCCGAGTGGCAGCCTCGACCCGAGCGGAAGTGCGATGTGTCTGGAAACTCGGGATCATAAATGGATTCGGGTACCATTCTGATCGCCTCTTTCATGATCTTTTCTATGGGTAGAACTACTGTGAGCGGTCTAAACTTCGACCCTTCTTTCTTTCTTCATTTAAAAAAGGGGGAGCAAAGCCTGTTTTTTGCTCCCTCAATTGATAGATCGGGGCCCCTCCTGCCGGCCCGAATGAAAGGCTCTTTAAGGAAGTAGTCCCATCACTCTCGGGCCCGGCACCAACCAAGAGGAGGCGGGGCTCTCTCCAATCATTCCGAAGAGCCGAGATCTCGTAAAGGAAAAATTAGCTAGCTCAGCAGGTTTGGACCCGGGTGAATCAGTTCAGTGAAGGAAGGGAGCCTAAACTTAAGGCTTTTCCAAGCCTTGCCGATAGGCGCCTCATGGCTCGCTCAGTTCGCTCGCGGAGTTCTTAGATCAGTAGATCTGGATAGAGTCTCGCTCATAAAGGAAGAGTAGCGCGCTAGCGCGGCTCGCTTCGCTTTTCGACGCGGAGCTCGCTGCTGTCTTTTTAGCTTCAAAACTACAGGGCGTGCATTAGCACTACGGCTTTTCAGCCTCCCTTTGCTAGTTCCGAACTATCACTGATCCCAGAGATCAACCTTCAAACCTTTTTCTTTGAATCTCAGGAAGGCTTTCTCGGGGAGAAAGCTGGTTGGGGAACTGCTAAACAACCTAAAAGAAAAAGAGGAGATTGACTCTGACCTTTCAAAGCCCTATCTCATCTGGTTGATAGTAGAAGGTACGTACGATGATACCATGGACATAAACGAGGTCGAGCATATCTTTAATGATTTCAAACTAAAGCGTACCTAAAGCCTGCCCTGGATATGAAAAAGGGATTTGAGCCAGAAGAAGATGAGGATCTATCACCAGATGAGGAAATGGAAACAACTAAGTATTAGTTAGGTTTAGGTTCAGGAAATGGAAATGGTAACAGCGGCCCAAAAATGGTAAGGTTTTCTTTTCAAAGAAAAAGGAACGCAAAAGTTTTGCGAAATCCTTATCTTTCGGCTTTTTAAAGAAGATAGGCCATTACAAAAACAAGGTATAACAGTCGACTTTCCTATCAGGATTTTACAACCTGAATACCAAGGGACCACTATTAGAAGAGAGCATAATAAGTAAATGCCGACGCCATCTTTGACTTTTTGGATGGTCGGCGGCGCCATAAACTCGATAACCAGCACCGCGGAGACAAGAAATTCAACTAAATAGAATCCTAAAACAATCTTATTCGAGCACACACGGGACCCACAGCAATGAAATTCACACAAGCGGCAATCATCCGAGCAGAGAATGGAGAAGGGAAATATACTTGAAATTGTTTTTTTCCGAATGAGAAAGCCTTTGGCAAACTCCTTGCAAATCTGTTTTTGCCGGGCACAATAGACATATCTGCTCAGTCACAACATAAGGAACCCCCAATGTTCCTCAAAGCCTACCCGGCCTGACAGCTTTAGTTGAATAATCTGATCCCGAAGCAAGCTTTCTACTTAAATTGCTATGACTGGCCAACTAATGATAGGACTACCTATCTTGATACTTTGAATCTGTATTCAGAGCTTTTTTCCAACTACCGGGACTACTAATTTCAAGTACAAAGCTCTCCTATGAATATGCTACTGCTCTTACTTTCTACCTGAATCCGAGCACTGAAGCAAGCTCTTTATCGCGCCATAACCGAGTCTCTCCTTGCAGCTCTGACCAATCCACCCGTCATTGCAAATAACTGCTCCTTACTCTTTGATTGTATGTCCATTTTTGCTTGATGTCTGGCTCACCGGATCTGGTACATGAAAAAGCCATTCCTTTTCGCTTTCCTTCAACCACTCAGTATACTTTTTGACTGGAAGAGTCAAGCGAAAGCAATTAGTTTAGAAGGAAGAGGAAGACCTAGGGGGCTTACGTCCTCATTTCACTCTTTTTGCTCCTACGAGACACGACTCAACTACTTTTTACAATTGACAGGGTAGCCCGGAGGTCAGATGAAGGGTCTTCCCCATAAAGATAGATTAGTACTTGGAAGGTTCAGATGAAGGAAGGGCTGAAACAAGGCAAAAACTATTCAATGGGGTAAATAAATATGAGCAATCCGTGAGAATAGCAAACCCCTATCTCTTAAAAAGAAGAAGATAGATAGGTCCACGAGTTGAGACAGAGAAGTTCTAACTAATCAAGTAGGAGTTTACCCACGAGAGTCAGAGGCTGCATCATCAAAGGGGTATAGAAATAATTCAGAAGCACTATGGCCTGAAGCGAAGGGCAGGAACGAACGGAATCAATGTGTTCCAATTTATCCGGAGTAAGGACAGCAGCTGAGAAGGGACAAAAAAATAGCGTAGACAAAAGGTAGAACCAGATCATGCGAAGAGCTCTTCACCCTATTGATTAGGAATCTCGATCAGAAACCACCAGGCCATGTCTCCCGATAAAAGATGATCCCCACAATGGATGTCAGGCCTTGGCTTTATAAAATCTGATTGGATCCGCACTAGAGGATAAGAATATAGATAGGCTGACTAAGAAGATCTTCAAATTGTCTTACCTGAAAAGATGAGTTATTCCAAGGAATACCTGAAGAATAGAATAGAATAGAATAAACACATGGCACAGCTGGGTGCTAGAATAGTAGTTGATAGAAGTTCTAGTCACTTAAAAAAATAACCAATGCTTAACTTAATTAGATCGATGAAGATAAGCAAGCGGGTTCGGGCAGTTAGTCCTATTTGAAGGTAAGAAGTTCAGGTAGTAAGGGCTAGGTTTATATAGGGGCTATATTTTTGATAAACATATGGTCTTGCTCATTTCTCATCAAGGAATGGAGATTGGGTTGGTGTTTGGAAGGGGGATTCAGTAAACTAACCTTGCCAGCGAGCAGAAAAAGGACTGACGTCTTGGGGCGCGCTAGCGCGCGTACTCTTCTTCTGCGAGACTCCATCCAAATCCACCACTTACTTGTTGGTTGGTGTTCCATTCTGTTATCTTAGACTATGTTGCCTTCTTCAATTCCATTCTTCGTCTCCCTAGTCGAAGTCTTCTTGCTGGCCCAACCCAACATGCATTTTAGAGTGCCGTGCCAGGGCGATAGGCGCTCCGCCAGTCACGCATGATCGCCAGAGCCTTTCTTGGCTATGTAAATATAGGGCCGGAATAAGTGCAAGATCCTCAACAAAATGGATTAAGGTGGGCTTTGGATTTTTCATAATTTTTTTCTATCTTTTCATCAAGTTCTTGTTTGATCTGCCGCTATTATCACAATATCCCTCCTTTTAGGGTTAATGCTATCAATGGTGAATCGATCATTCGCTATCCTTTTTTTAGAAGAGCTTTTTTGAATGGAAGAAAAGTAGTGAAACCCGCGATGGCTACTGAATAACCTCCTTTGATTTTTTTTATAATAAACCCTTTGACCTTTTTCTTCGTTCGCCAAATCTTCTTTAGTTCTATCCAAGCTCGGTTTTGTCTGAATCTTTGTGGAAGAAGAAGCGGTTCGCCAGCCGCTACATCCAGGGATCCCACAAAATCATTAAACCTGGTGGCTGCTCGCTCTTTGATCAGTGATTCACCGGCCACTAGATCGATGAAGAATCTCTCAAAAATCCGCTTTTTGATCAGTGATTCACCAGCCACTACATTCTTGGATCCCACCTTATTCTCAAACCTGGTGGCTCGCTTGATTGGCAGTCCTGTAAGCTCATCTTGCATACAAATTTTGGGGGTACCAGGGCCTGCATCCACCAAGAACATTTCTTCCCTTAAGCGTAAGCGTAAAACTGAAGATTGTGAGGCGTTTCCACTACATAATAAGAAACTAGAATTAGATCTTGGAAATGATCGACTCCAATAGATGCTCATCATAAGCTTTTTTTTCCTCCTATTCCTATTGATCAGAAGTATCCAGCAGCGCCACGCCAGAGTGACTTCCGAAGCTCTACGGACGGGACGAAATCCGGCAGCCAGTTGCTGGCTCTGAATAACTAGCCCAGCAAGAAGCTAAATTCTTCCATAACATAACATAACGGGGCGGGGTTGCGCGCGAGCCGAGTGACGTAGGTGCACAAGAGTACTTCGCGCCACAACCATCTCTTTTTTATAGGTTCTACGGACCGATGCCTCCTGCTTCATCTGGTAAAAAAGAGTCATAGATATGCCTGTAATTAGAAGGAAGAACCGCCATAAAAATCTTCCTCGTGTATCGTTTGTAGCGGAACTATGAACGGGAGCTAGCAATCCGAACCGTATTGAAAAGGTTCCTAAGACACAGCATGGAAGAGTCAAAATATTCAGAAGCGAGGTCCAAGAATGAAGAAGGGGTAGAATTACTGAATGAATACGAGCTGTGGCTAATACCCGAGGCATAAAAGACGCATTTTCTACGGGATCCCGAAACCACCAGCCACCCCGACCTAATTCATGATGAGCCCACAAACTTCCTGGCGAGATGCCTACGGTTAAAAACAACCGACATGTCAAGATCCAAATTCGAATTGGTTCCTGGTCCTGGTCAGAGACCACCGTGTTCGCACCGGCGGTCCAACAAAGAGGCGAAGTAGTGGTGTCTTTCTTTCCATTACGAACGACACGCTTCGCCTGCTCCCTCCTCGTGTCCATTAGCGCTCCTGTCCAGAGAGAAGAGAAGGCGAAAAAGCGTCGCCGAAGCTGCATGAGCAGGCTTCTATTGCTACACAACAATAGAGGAGGCGCGCCGCCCACAAAATGTTTGAATGATCGGGTAAAGAGCGAGCTTCTTATATGGGATCCGACGCATCCAGCAGAGCGAAGCAGCGTTCCATTCTTTTCGGCGGCATCCTTCCGCATTGGCGGTGAGTGGAGTGCCACAATCCCATTCATCATTTTTGATCTACATAACCCAAAGCCCATAGCACTGGCGACATCTCCGGCAAAAATGCAAGGAGGATGTATAGCTGATATAGGATCTTGTGGAACTGGATTTGATTCTGCAAGCGGTTCGGTACGAACGAAGAAATTTCGAACAAAAGGATCGGAACTTGCTGATAGGAAAGGAGAGAAAAACAAAGCAATGCCAAGAGCTCCGTCAATCTGCTGTTCATCGATAGACGAAGCTCTCTCTTTTTCATCTCGTGCCAGATGTAACAAAAGATTAGTCCTGTTTCCTTCTCGCGAACCACGAGAGCGCCCAGCGCCCAGAAGAGCAAAGCTCATTTTCAAAACAGGGTCAAGCGGCGCATTAAAAAGGGCTGGCCCGTTAAAAGGACGCTTACTTTGCGAACGAAGTTCAGAATCAACAAGGGTTCTCCGAACGAAGGGAGTGTACAACTAGGGCGCAGCCCAACTTTTTTGTTGGAGAGATAGAATGGAGTTCTTCACGAAGTTCGAGACAAAGGAAAAAATCAAAGTTTCTCTATAGCCTCTTCGTTTTGAGACATTATGGCTTTGGGGTCGACCCCGGTAACAAAAAAGGAATCCATAAAAACTGGGGATCCAACACCATGATAAAATACTACCCTCATGATTAGACCATGTCCCTGAGATTTGATAAAAAAAAAGGTGCATTAGCGGTTAATACGTTGTAATTAGATAAGTTATTTGGAATATGACGGAACGAAAGACCAAGGAAAGGAAGAAGAATGCACCAAAATGCAAGTGCTGCACCAAACGCTGGTGGTTGTTTCTTGTTGTAAGTGAATGCAACGAAAAGACCCGGAAATAACGAATAATGAGAAAATTCATTTATAGACATTTCGTGCTCATTTCCAAATTTATGCTTAGTTATTCCCATCATCCGGTAACCACAGGATGATCCCAATCTCCTTTTAGTAATAGATCTTTTTGATATGTCTCAGTCTCAGCGGCAAGGAAGAGAAAATGCATCGAGTCGTTTATCAAGAAAGTGGACGAGCATGGCGGTCCCTATATCTCTGAGGGGTGTACCACTTTTTTTTCAAGTCAGCTTAAGAGGTTCAAAAGAGAAAGTCACTCTCCTTATTCTTGGCTAGTGGAATGGAAGCAAGACTCTTTCCTATCCACTTTGCCGAGGGGAGAGAACTCAAAGATAACTCAAGCTAGACAGAAAGGTGCAAAAGTCGAAAGTTTGTTAAGGATCCTGTAAGCAAGTAGGTTAAGATTGTCATTTAGCTTCAATTTCTTCAGTCTCACAAGCGGGTCCGCATGCAACAAAAGAAATTGTATTTTCCTAATACTCCGACCTTGCCCTGAAAGGATAAGGAAATTGGATAAGAGCGAGAGCTAGACTGACTGTTGGTCCAATGCTAGTGGAGGATTCAGACTGAGGACCCCCTGTGGCGGCTACTCATAAGAAGATGAAGGATTGAAAGAGGACTGATCACCCCTCTGATTTGTGATCTTTTAATAGAAAGAAAAAGCCTTCTCTCAGACTTAAAGGTAAATGAAAGCGGGATTTTTTTTCTCTCCTCTAAGCTAGCAGCAAGTCAAGTAATCTGAGAATGCTGCCCCCAATCCGTAGCTGAGGACGAACTCAACTCATAAGCTTTTTTTGAACCAAGCACCTGTTGTAGAAATGAAAAACCACCCACTAGCAGAGGCTGGAACAACCCATAGAAGTGTAGGGGCTGCTTCAACCAGGCGTACCCGTATCCATTGATTTACCTCCTCTAGAGAGTATTGAACTTTGTGACAAATAGGTTATAGTTACACTCCTTAACTCCCTATTCGCGAGATATAAAAGCTAGCTAGTAAGAAGACTTTCCCTTCTTTTCTGGGAGGGTGAGAACTTGAAAGACTGGCAGAGAAAAGGAAGAAAAGCGGCTAATGCTATCTAAACGATTATTTCAAAGTTTACCAAGTTCGATCGTTCACGAGATAGGGGACTCTTTTAAATAAGACAGTGTATGGCTGCGAATAAGTCTATTCGGCAAGTCATAGAGAAGGACTGGATATAAGCTATTCCCCGGTTCTACATTGGATCCTTTTAGTTTAATATTACTTTTTGGAAGCAATCTCATAATAATATGTATTAGGGACAGCATTTAGGATATCAAAAGCATTTTTGGAGCAAGAGGGATTACCTTCCAGATTCTTTTGTGATACCCTCTGTGTCGCCTTCTCCTGGATGGTCAGCCCAGTGTCCTGAATCCTTGAGCTCTTCCTCATGGCTTTGACTGGTGACTTACATTTCATCTTATTTGCAGCTCTCTTGGTCCTTGGATATGATGTCTTCTGCCACTCTCTTTGGTGGCTATTCTCCACCATCTCAGTCCCCTCTGAGGTCAGCTGAATCTGATCAGTGGCTGTCTCTGCCTAATCCACCAAGTGTGTACAAGACAAGATCTTTGTCTGTCACAGGTTCTCCTGCTGCTGCAAGTTGATCAGACTGGAATTTGATCCTGCGCAGATAATCTTGAGCAGTCTGGGATCCTTTCTTGATCGTTTGGATCTGAATACGCAGCTCAATTATTTGAGCATTTGTCATACAGCCAAGACTTCCAGGTTTTTTCAGGTTTTCTCCCTTTTCTAGAAGGTTTGCTGCTCCGCCTGCACCAGTGAATTATTCTATTCTTCTCCTTGGGTTCAGTCTGTGGGGAAATCAGAATTCACCATTGAATCCTGTGGATCAGCTCCCTTACATAATAATATTTCACTGTATCAGCTACGAGGGGAAAATCTGAAAGACAGAGGATAGAGAGTGAGAGAAAGAGTGTGAGACTTGCGCCGCTCTCCATTTCGAGGGGATTTCGACAATTCTGGGGTGATTGAACTATTTCTTTACCTGTTCAATTTCTAACGAATCAAGATATCCTCTTGTTCCGGTATAAATAGTAGCTATCTGCTCTTCCACTGGGAGAGGATTTGCCTGGGATTGTTTAAGCAATTCCCTTAATCGTCGACCCCTTGCCAATTGATTCTGACTTGTTTTATCGAGAGCAGAGGCGAATAATAGGCTTGTCACTCTGCGAATTGAGCTAGTTCCAATTTGGATTTGCCAGCTACTTGTTTCATGGCTTTAATTTGAGCCGCGGATCCTACTCTGGAAACTGAAATACCCACATTAATAGCGGGTCGAATTCCGGCATGGAATAGATCCGCAGATAAGAATATTTGTCCATCTATAATGGAGATTACATTAGTAGGAATATAGGCGGAAACGTCTCCAGATTGAGTCTCAACTATTGGTAACGCGGTCATACTTCCTTCGCCTAAAAGAGAATTTAATTTCGCGGCTCTTTCTAAAAGGCGTGAATGCAAATAAAAAACATCCCCTGGATAAGCCTCACGGCCGGGACTTAATAGAAGGGACATTTGGCGATAAGCTTGTTCCTGTTTGGAGAGATCATCATAAATTATTAAAGTATGCCGTTCGCCGTACATAAAATACTCAGCCAGGGCTGCTCCCGTATAAGGAGCAAGGTATTGTAATGTAGCAGGTGAATCCGCCATTTCAGCTACTACAATAGCGTATTCCATGGCCCACTCCTCATGGAAAGTAGTTACTACTTGAGCTACGGAGGATGCTCTTTGACCGATAGCTACATAAACACATATTACACCTTGCCCTTTTTGATTGAGAATTGTATATGTGGCCACTGCTATTTTGCCAGTCTGTCTGTCCCCAATAATGAACTCTCGCTGACCGCGCCCTATAGGGATCATCGAATCGATAGCAATAAGCCCTGTTTGAAGAGGTTCGTATACAGAACGCCTGGAAATTCTACTTGGAGCAGGAGATTCAATTAAGTGAGATTCGGAAGCTACAATTTCACATCTCCCATCAATAGGTTTAGCCAGAGCATTTATAACACGACCCAAGTTATATACGCTCATGGGTATCTGAGCAATTCTTCCTGTTGCTTTTACAAAACTTCCCTCTTGATGCTAAACCATAGCTCTAACTGAGTAAAATTCCACAATTTCTAAGAACGATATGCTTTTTTGCATTTTCCACTGTGAAAGCTTCTCTCAATCCCTCCCTAGTCCTTTCTTTCCTGGGCACAGGCTTACCTGGTTGACCGCCCACATTCATTCATTGTTCGTTCTGTTGTGGAATCGAACCACAGAGCTAGCGCAATTGGGATTTAGAGTCCCATGCGTGAAACTAAAGAGGATTTTCAATCCTCTGCTCTACCAGCCAGAACCTAGAAGGACACTTCACACCCGATTTGACACAGCTAGACTGGAAACACTGCTTGTCAAGAGCACAGACCCCAGTATAGAATACTTTTTTGAGTATGTTGGTAAGGTCCGGTCATCCGCTTCTGTGCTTGCACTTCTGCGTAACTAGGGGTGCAAGTCCAGTACAGCGTACTTTCATAATTGAATCAAAAGCATCGATACATGAAAAATCTCTATATACGATATTTATGACACAGAATGTTGTTCTTTCAACATGATTCCTCAACAATTTTGTCATTGTAACTGACTCTCCATTCTCTCCGTTCCACTTTGGTTTTCGACTAATAATTACCATGATGAATTTCTCTTACTGCTTGGTTCCGCATTGGATTTTGGAAACTTTTGTTTAGAAAGTGGTGTCACGACCATGGGGATCAAATGGATGGTTCAGGAAAGTCTAGTGAAGCGGCACGGTCTAATCATATAGATGACCATAGTGGTATGGTTCCATAGAGAACTACCGGAGGCCATTACCGCCACCGAAATGGCATCCATGCTCCGTTGGATGATTTGACATATCGCAGTATCAAGCTAGAACGGTTTCAATTTGTAGGACGGGAAAGAAACCTCATCCTTTGGTGCACACTAACCGATGAAGCTCAACCCTCTCTCGAACTGAGCTATTTCCGCTTTTTCGAACAAAAAGTTCGAGTAGTTCAGTGAAAAAATGGTCAAGCTTTCTTCCATCCTTCCTAGCTCCTCGAGCTTGCACCCGCTCGACGCCTTTTTCATTGTTCGTTCTGAGGTGGATTCGAACCACTCTCTCCGTTTGGATTTCGAGTCCAAAAGGCCCGGCAAAAGAGGATTTTCAGTCCTATGCCCGCTGCCAGCCAGAACGGGATTTTTCCACTTCACACCCACACAATCGGGATTTGATGAAATAGCTATGTTTTTTTCTTATTTGATTCGGATACTGTCAATCTACTGTCCATCTTTCTCTTTAGTTTTCTCCTTTCTTTCTCCTCAACCTATCTCCATTGGATGGACTTACGAAAGAATAATATCTAATCTCCCCATCGCGGTTAGGATCCCATGAACCATGAGCGCCAGCACCAGTTCCTCGATCTTCCTACTGGAGGCATGGTCATGGCTTTCATTCATTCATTTCATTCTTTGTTCTGTTGTGGAATCGAACCACTCAAAGGATTTAGAGTCCTTTTACCAACCAGTCAGAACCAATATTTCTCTGTTATATTCTGTTTTTTCTTTGTCAGCTAGCACAATTTGGATTTCGAGTCCAATACGCTAACGCTTTCTTTAGTTTTCTTGCTCTTTCTTCGGGATTTGACCATGTCTCCCGAACAATTTCAGTACATATGGCGCAAGACGATTCCACATATATATCGAGGTCGGAATGGGATCGGGTGTTTTCACGTCTCGCCGTAGTGCCCGGTTTGTCTTGATTAGTGATTGATAAACAAGAAGGAAAATGGAAAAGTAGAAAATCTACATGTTTATACCGTTGAGGTCCTTAGTTTAGTCAAGTAGGCGAGGTCATTTCCATCGCGAAGGATTCAATCCAGCCACAGGTTCCCCTACGGCTACCTTGTTACGACTTCACCCCAGTCGAAGACCCCACCATGGTATGCGCCAATAAGACCGCTGTCAGGACCCCGACTCAATGCCACATCGATCTAGCATGTAACACCTCATATCACTTTGCGACCTCACGCACGGTATTCCCACGGGTGTCGCCTTACCTTTGCCCGGGACCGTTTGCGCCTTTTCGCACACGTATATGATAGTGTCGCTAGCATCCATATGATAAGGAGCCCAGGCTGACATGGCTAGTCGTAAACCCAAAGTGGCACAAACCTACAGGGACAGGCATCCATGACCCAGCATCGAACGTGTCGGTCATCAGCGAGTGAATCCGGGCTGTAGCACTGGGCTAGCAGGACTCCGGTGAACTGGGTTGTAGCGGGCTAACAGGACTCCGGTATTCATTGCGTGACATTTCCCCGAGGGGACAGACATAGGAACGAAGAAGGACACATGCCGGCCAGCCTAAGTGTTCCGGAGCAGTAGCAAGCTACCATGGCTCAGTGGAAGCGCTAGGAGACATTTCCCAGTAAGAGAGGCTACTAAAGATAAACAACTAGATAGTCAGATCCCACACATACCAAGCATTTCAATAACATACACACAATATGCTCGATATGTGCAAATACAACATGGAATCACAACATGACTCTACGACACAAGTATTTATTCAATAGGCTCCGAGGAGCGAGATATTACAAACATGAGTCTCATGACCCAACATTCAGAGCATACAGATCAAAACACAAGCGGAAGCTAATATGTCTGAGTACAGACATCTACAAATGAAAGAGGATGAGAAGCCTGACTATCTACCAGATCCTGCCGAGGGCACAAGATCGTAGCTGAGGTAACAAGCTAAACGTCGAAGTCCACGTGAAACTACTAGCGAGACCGAAATCTCTCTGCAAAAACATAAAATAGGCAAACGTGAGTACAAATGTACCTAGCAAGACTTACATCAGAACTAACTACATATGCATCATTATCAACAAAGGGGATGGTGGGGTTTAACTGCAGCAAGCCAGCTTTGACTCGGTGGCTATCCTAAACTACGACTGCAAGCAACTCTTTTGAGGTGGCGCACACGAGTCCACATATTCACCATATCAATACACCACTATGGATCCGCTCCCGTCTCCCTACGAGAACGCCATCCATAGCACTCACGCTTATCTTGCGTATTTTAGAGTATCCACTTTCACTTGTCTATGAACTGTACAGGCAACCCAGAAGTCCTTTTCCGTGGACACGGTTATTCGAATAGATGATGTTAACCCTGCAGGGGTGTACTTCTTCACACACGCTCTCACCACTTACCGCCGTTCACACGACATGTACTCGGCAACCTTCAAGCGGAAGCCCAACGTGGGTGTCGGCCACGGCCTACCTAAACACTCAAGTCTCTAGTCCAGGTTTATCGCCTATTCGGGTTCCATCCATGAGGAGATCCGGCCGGAGTTTCGCTCACAGCCCCAAACAATGTGTGCAGGGTTCCCGAGACACCAAACGGGCGCTCGGTACACCGGGCCACGGTGTATCTACCGCATCACAGCCCACCCCTCCGGTCAGCGCTGTCCACGGCCTCCAACACATATCCTACAAACACCAGAAACTAGTTGCAACTCCTGGACAGAGAACAAGGGTGATTAAGAAGCCGAGAGGGTCCATTGGTTTCGGGCCCAATGCGTTGTAGTATCTGTTTCATGGATCACAAACACAGAACTCAGTTCCTGAGGACGGCTGCAATGAGACAACCCACCATGTACTCCTACATGGCCTCTCACCGCTACCTTTACCAAATCGTATTCACACACTTAGCTCACACACAGTAGGACATGTTCATACACCTCTGATTCATCCCTGATGAATCAGACCTGACTCTACTCTAAGCAGTAGTAGGCATGACAAACAAGCATGAATGAGTGGGCACAGCAGGGCTCAAACAACTCCTACTCATGCTAGTGGGTTTCAACTATTTACTGTGGCAATGACAGGTCATGCAGAGGATAAAGGGGTTCAACTACCGCAGCAAGTAACAGTTGAATCGTTGTTGTGCTAATGCAGTAAAAGAGAGCAGGAGCGAGAGAGTAGGATTGTATTGGAATGAACAATGGGGTTTTGCTTGCCTGGCACTTCTGAAGATAATATAGTTCTTCATCGGTGTCATCGAATTCATCGTCGGTATGTCGTCTACTGAGAGGGAACAAACACCGGCAAACAAGGAAGAACACAATTAATGCAATGCACATTCACATGAATGACATGTCATGTTAAGGTACTGAATTCACCTAATGCAATATCTAGCCAAGTTAATTGAAGTGGAACTCGAACAAGAACAAATTCCAACTCCAAATGTTATTTCATAATTTGCCCTAATCATCATTTGTCATATTCAGTGAGGTTAACTTGTTCAAACATGCATGATCACGGCATAAACAGATTCTTCATATTTTTCTGATCATTTTTCATATATAACTTATTTCCATTGGAGTTACGGTTGAATTTCTATGATTTATTGAAGTTTAGGGCATTTTCTGAAATTTCCTGAATTATAAAAAATCCAGAAAAGGTATTACTGCGTCAGCCTGACGTCAGTGTGATGTCAGCGGGTCAACGGAACACAGTCCGGTCAAACCTGACAGTGGGGGTCCACACGTGAGTGACACAGGAACTAATCCCGGTCAAACCCAGCGCTGACTGGGGTTTGACCAGGGGTGGGGCCTACTATCAGTGGCTGTAGGTTGTTTAGTTAGTTGGGTTAGCTCCTAATGACGGAGCCACGTCGGCTCGCCGGAGTTTGGCCGGCGGCGACCAAAAACGCGGCGGGGACGCTTTGGGGTAGCTCGGGTTTGCGCTACAGGGCACCGTTTTGCTCGGGGTTTGCGGCTACAGCGAGCTAGAAGACTCGCGCATCTAGTGGTGGTGGCGGCAGCAGCTGCGGTGGTCGGGATCGACGGCGGCGACCAAATCGGCGGCGGTCGGAGTTCGGGTGCAGGCGGTGGCGATGCTACGATGCACTAGAGGAGAAACCGGAGGGTGCTACGTGCTCCTGGGGGTTCGCTGAGCACGCTGACGAGCTCCGTTGCGAGCTTGCGCGGCTGTGGCCACGGCTATGCCATGGCCGGAGGCGAGATGCTGCGGTCATGGTTGGGGATCGGGGCTAGAGCACGCGAGGACGACGGGGTAAGGGGGAATCGGGTTAACGGCTCACCGCGGAGCTGCAGGGATGGTTAGTGGGCTCGGGGGCGCGCCGGAGTGGCCGAATCGACGGAGGCATTCGGCGGCCGTGGTCGGAGAAGAAGGCCGCAAGCGTCGTATTGGGGCCGTCCTGGCTCGTGTAGCTCGGAGAGGAGGGAGAGTAGGTGGCGGCGGCGCCTCTGAGAGCATCGGCGGGGCGACGCAGTGGCTGTGGCCACGGCGGCAACGAACGGCGGCGGCGGGTGTGTTCGGTGGCTGCGTGCGAGAGAGAGAACAGAGGAGGGGGATGAGCTCGAGGGAGTGAGCGAGAGGGACCAGGGGGCTGCGTGGCGCCCCCAGGCGTCGCTAGAAAGGGCCGGGGAGGAAGCAGGAGGTGGCCAGGGGCGAGCGCGCGCGCGGGCGACACGCCTCTGTCCTTCTGGCGAGGGAGGAAGACGACAGGGGGGAAGCGGCGGTGGGCTGGGCCGTGCTGGGCCGGTTGGTGGCTCCAGGTAAGTGGCTGGAGGAGTTGGGCCAGGTAGGTTTCTCTCTCTCCTTTTTCTAATTATTTCAGTTTTCTATTTTTCTGTAAATTTTAGGGCTTTATTAAAAATACTCAGACACTTTCAAAAATCATGAAACTAATCATGGCTACTGTTTAGAATATATCCAACAGTAAACGTTTTAGTTTATGATTATTTGAGCATTTCAAATATTTTATAGTATTCAAATGCCCAAATGAAAATACCATATGATTTAATTCAGAGCCCAAATATGTCATGGAAAAATGTGCATCACCTCTGGCTACTGTTTACAGTATTTACCATAAATGATGAACATTTTTGAAAGCCATTTGGACTTACTGAAAAATATTTTAGGTAAATCTAGTGAATTCCTTTAATGCTAGGGTTTAGGCAATCCCCATTTCAAGTTCTTAGAAATTTAAACATGATGCAACAAAATGCAAACACTAGACAGCACCAGAAGCTAGGGATGTGACAACTCACCCCCAGTAAGCAAAAATCTCGTCCCGAGATTCAAGCGTAGGGTAAGATGAAAGGGGAATGCAAACTAACACAATCTTCATGATCCAGGGTGCACTTCAAATGAACGTTGATTCGTTCACCATCACTGTCTTGAAGTCTTGCTCTGAGAACTCCAACTAACATGACAACGAGAGGAAGGAAAAACCCTAAAAGAATCGTTCTTCTTGAAGGTCGAACAACTCAGGATTAACTCACGGAATGAGACATAGCAACATCTCTCGAGCTGAGAGACGAAGCACACCTCTAGCGGAATGGAGTGGAACAAATGACGGAGGTTTACCAGGTAGACTACAATTCCACACTTAAAAAGGTGGTAAACGGTTGTCAACGCAGCGAGGAGTTGAGTTGCCATGATACCACAACGAGGCACCTTAGGGATGGTGACTCGTAGATATATCCCCTTAAGTGGCAAAAAGAATTACCTTTGATTCAGAGATCATTGAAACTCTTCATACCAGCCTAAGGCAATCACAAGTGATCATTTGGAGGGGGTCGGTAGAATGGCATACCCGGACTTGGATGATGTGGATTACCTTGTTGAAGACAACATAATGGATGAATTTGCTTACCACCGGAAATAGAAGAGACCCATGGTAGAATGGCACATTGGCGGTGCAAGCTGGGAACAAAATGCAAATGATGGGAATGATTCTGGTAACTGGGGAAGAACCCAACAATAGAGAGTGAATTCACTGTTTGAAAAGGTCATGGCATTGCCGAGGAAACTGAGAGCACTATACAGTTAATGCCGATGATCAAGCCTAGCACTTGCGCGTGCTCTCAAGAACTTGAGCATTTCCATAATCATGAAGATTTTACCAATATCCGTGTCAAGGATCCTGGCAACACAACTTGCTACCATGATGAATGATGATGGATGATGCAGATGCAAAGGAAGATAACACTTTCTCAGATTTCATCTTAGCGAGGCCAAGGGGCAAATCTGGACGATCAACCGAGAGACATTTAGCACTCCGCTTCTAATGTTCTCCTTGATGTACTAGCATATCCCATTCCTTGAAATGGTCTGGTATCTAGAACATCAAGTAAAGGTCGGACTTCGGAAACACAAAAATCATAAGGCATAGCTAGGGAGTAAATCCTACGAAGTCCTTATGGGGAGGTGGCCAACTTCCTCAATCAAGATATTACAATAACAGGTCTTCCGGCTGGGTGTGTTGGCCACAACATCCACTTTACCGGTTATAGAGGGACCAATATTGTAGTTCTTGGGAAACATTCCAACCATCAAGTCTGCCTGAGATTCAGATCTGGTTGGTGTCAGAATATTCCAGACCCATCGGGTCTAGGAAGAAAAATGAAAGTTTGCAACACAAATCGACGAGATGACGTTGCAAGATTCTCGGGAAATGAATTACGATAGCAAGCTCCAAAAACACGACCGGTTCTGCTACAACATGTGAACATGTTGTCCAAGACAAGCATGACCACAAAGTAGTCTTATAATAAAACACTACCGAGTTCAGGAGGGGGAACCATCAGCGAGGATATCGAAGTCTTGTACAAATCCGTCTGGTACCTTCGGGACTAACACTTAGAACTTATTAACCTTGAACAAATCAATCAGTGGCTTGGTGTGCTAGGGACACAATAGAATGGAGGTTGCAAGTCTCCGAACCACAGAATACTTCGCATGTATGCATGACTGATTTGGGATGATTCCAAAGGAAACAACATTGACTTTCTCGAATCCATGGCAGCAACTTGCATCTAATGCACATGAACTAGAGGAAGTCACTTCTTACATCCGAACATATGCTTCATGAACTAGCATGAAGAAATGCTTTCAAAAGTTTCCAACACTAGCTTAATGTTCAACAAAATCATGGAGGAGATAAGGATGTTGTCAATGGGCTCAACAACAATTCATCCGGGTTTCCTTTTAAAAGGAATTCCATAGTTAAGTGAACACGGTGATAGCATTGGTCAGACCCAAAAGATATAATGGTGTATGCTCAAGGGATCAACCACGAGTAAGACAACATTACGAATATCGTTGGTTCTGGTCTGATTGGATGATAGCCCATACTCCAATCAAAGGTTGGACAAGATGATAGGTCCATTAGTTGATCACGAGGTCAGTCGATGAAATATCAACTTTCTTCAACACACACATACAAAGGATATCCCTTATAATGAACTATATCGGACAAGCTTCTATCTTCCAACTCTCCAAGTTGATGCATAGCTTAACCAACTAGCTCAGGGGTATCCAACACGGATTCTTGGAGAAAGGGTGGTTTACAGAATAAACCAACTTGATCACGAGCTCAACATAACAGTCAGGTGACAACCTGGTGATACTTTCGAGAAGATATTCAGAAAATCACGAACCACCGATATGTTACTAAGATCGAGAACAATCTTGCTTTTCAGGGCAAGACGATATGATCAAATGAGAGAGGACTTGACAAAATCCTAACTCATCAATCGAAATGTGCACCGGGAAGATGGACAAGGTAGCACAATCAATCTTAGAATGATGATTCAAGAACCAACACGTTAAGAATGAGGTTATTGTCCATTTAACTACCAAGCAACAAGGTTGCTAGGAGTATTGATTTCACACATGACGATTCACTTGTCGACATTCCGGTTATAACAACACGGGAACCGAGAAATGAATAATGATGGAGAGAAGTATCACTGCACCAAGAATTCATAGGATGGTGTGCAATTCCCATGATAATCTTAATATAAAGATGGTAACACTCCAGGGTGGAACAGAACAAAAACAAGATTAGCAATTTGATCTGCGGAGTATGACTGCTTTGACCCAGTCCTGGAAATGGACAAGGTACTGGAGTTTGGTTCTCCTAGTTATTCTGGAATAGAATGGCTTGACGGACCACAAGAGTAATAGGTATCGATGAACGAATGCACGCATACTCTTGACTATCAAATGATAGACAGGGGTCAGAATACAACTAAGAGGGACAACTCAAAGAACATATAATTTTCTGAGTTATGGATGCATAGATTAGTATGTCGAACCAAGTTCAACATGTTTCTTCCGGATAAGCCATGCAGAGAGGTAGGACTGGCAGAGTCACGATTTATGAATGGAGAACTCCTCAAGAGTACTCTAATTGTGATCTATTGATCCAATAAACATCTGCCATAAGTGGTTCATAGTATTTGGAAGAAGGAAATACCACGGACCTCGAGGACTATCGCAAAGTTACTAATATCCTAAAGGAACTAGCAAACACTATCAACATGAAGTAAGTAGAGTGAATCTCGGGTTCAAAACCCAGAAATAGAATGCCTACTAACTAAATGGCATCACGGGATGCTTTCGATAATGACGGCCAGAATCATCACACTGGAAACACAGATCATGGCTAGACCACTAGATGATCCTCTAAGCACTTAGGGTCATAATAGGAACTCCAACATATATGTCAAGGCAATAGAATACCTCAACTCAGCAATTAGTGTGATTAACCTGGCCCAAGGAACATAAAAACCAGAGGGAAAGGACTTGCAAGTGCATCAGATTGTTTAGAAACCTGGGATGACTCGGACAGCATAACGGCTATAAATGCTCAAAAAGATTTGAGACAATCACAAAAATGGTGGCATAACCACTCAGAAGCAAAATATCAAGGTTTCGAGATCAATAGTTAACGTACGGGAGTAGTAGAAACTAAACAGAGGCTTAAGTCCAACAATTCTATAAGTCTACGGATTAGTAACACGTGATCCTGATAGAAAGAAGAGAAAGCCTAGTTCCTTAACCCCGTAGGAAAGATAAGATGACTCAGATCAGAAGGCCATGAGGTATAAGGAGTAAAAAGAGCCTTACGTTCCATCCCACAATCAATTCCCTTATATAACTAAAGCATTTCTAGACTCGACTTCGACCAGTTTGGCTTGGTAATCCTACAGGCAGTCAAGCTCTGATACCAACGCTGTCAGGACCCCGACTCAATGCCACATCGATCTAGCATGTAACACCTCATATCACTTTGCGGCCTCACGCACGGTATTCCCACGGGTGTCGCCTTACCTTTGCCCGGGACCGTTTGCGCCTTTTCGCACACGTATATGATAGTGTCGCTAGCATCCATATGATAAGGAGCCCGGGCTGACATGGCTAGTCGTAAACCCAAAGTGGCACAAACCTACAGGGACAGGCATCCATGACCCAGCATCGAACGTGTCGGTCATCAGCGAGTGAATCCGGGTTGTAGCACTGGGCTAGCAGGACTCCGGTGAACCGGGCTGTAGCGGGCTAACTGGACTCCGGTATTCATTGCGTGACATTTCCCCGAGGGGACAGACACAGGAACGAAGAAGGACACATGTCGGCCAGCCTAAGTGTTCCGGAGCAGTAGCAAGCTACCATGGCTCAGTGGAAGCACTAGGAGACATTTCCCGGTAAGAGAGGCTACTAAAGATAAACAACTAGATAGTCAGATCCCACACATACCAAGCATTTCAATAACATACACACAATATGCTCGATATGTGCAAATACAACATGGCATCACAACATGACTCTACGACTCAAGTATTTATTCAATAGGCTCCGAGGAGTGAGATATTACAAACATGAGTCTCATGACCCAACATTCAGAGCATACAGATCAAAACACAAGCGGAAGCTAATATGTCTGAGTACAGACATCTACAAATGAAAGAGGCTGAGAAACCTGACTATCTACCAGATCCTGCCGAGGGCACAAGATCGTAGCTGAGGTAACAAGCTAAACGTCGAAGTCCACGCGGAACTACTAGCGAGACCGAAGTCTCTCTTCAAAAACATAAAATAGGCAAATGTGAGTACAAATGTACCCAGCAAGACTTACATCAGAACTAACTACATATGCATCATTATCAACAAAGGGGATGGTGGGGTTTAACTGCAGCAAGCCAGCTTTGACTCGGTGGCTATCCTAAACTACGACTACAAGCAACTCTTTTGAGGTGGCGCACACGAGTCCACATATTCACCATATCAATACACCACTATGGATCCACTCCCGTCTCCCTACGAGAACGCCATCCATAGCACTCACGCTTATCTTGCGTATTTTAGAGTATCCACTTTCACTTGTCTATGAACTGTACAGGCAACCCAGAAGTCCTTTTCCATGGACACGGCTATTCGAATAGATGATGTTAACCCTGCAGGGGTGTACTTCTTCACACACGCTCTCACCACTTACCTCCGTTCACACGACATGTACACGGCAACCTTCAAGCGGAAGCCCAATGTGGGTGTCGGCCACGGCCTACCTAAACACTCAAGTCTCTAGTCCAGGTTTATCGCCTATTCGGGTTCCATCCATGAGGAGATCCGGCCGGAGTTTCGCTCACAGCCCCAAACGATGTGTGTAGGTTTCTCGAGACACCAAACGGGCGCTCGATACACCGGGCCACAGTGTATCTACCGCATCATAGCCCACCCCTCCGGTCAGCGTTGTCCACAGCCTCCAACACATATCCTACAAACACCAGAAACTAGTTGCAACTCCTGGACAGAGAACAAGGGTGATTAAGAAGCCGAGAGGGTCCATTGGTTTCGGGCCCAATGCGTGGTAGTATCTGTTTCATGGATCACAAACACAGAACTCAGTTCCTGAGGACGGCTGCAATGAGACAACCCACCATGTACTCCTACATGGCCTCTCACCGCTACCTTTACCAAATTGTATTCACACACTTAGCTCACACACAGTAGGACATGTTCATACACCTCTGATTCATCCCCGATGAATCAGACCTGACTCAACTCTAAGCAGTAGCAGGCATGACAAACAAGCATGAATGAGTAGGCACAGCAGGGCTCAAAAAACTCCTACTCATGCTAGTGGGTTTCATCTATTTACTGTGGCAATGACAGGTCATGCAGAGGATAAAGGGGTTCAGCTACCGCAGCAAGTAACAGTTGAATCGTTGTTGTCCTAATGCAGTAAAAGAGAGCAGGAGCGAGAGAGTAGGATTGTATCGGAATGAACAATGGGGTTTTGCTTGCCTGGCACTTCTGAAGATAATATAGTTCTTCATCGGTGTCATCGAATTCATCGTCGGTATGTCGTCTACTGAGAGGGAACAAACACCGGCAAACAAGGAAGAACACAATTAATGCAATGCACATTCACATGAATGACATGTCATG
>NC_041381.1:112042970-112045893 GCF_002162155.2 Triticum dicoccoides
AGCTCGAAGGAAGAGGTTCTGAATAACTATACAATTTATAAGATGCAGTGGATTAGCTAGACATTGAAAAGCTGCCACTCTGAGGGAATTTGTTTGCATAAGCTACTGGTGCTATAAAGCAATCATGTACTGAGTACAAAGCTATTCCATTATAGTGAGCAGTATCAAATATGTAACAAGCAATAGAAGCATCCTGGCAGGTGTATAGAACTAGCAAAGTGGTTTAGGAAAGGGCATATGAATAGGCAGTTTGGCAAGTGAGTAGTTTAGGTCCTTTAGACCAAAGAAAAGGCCGGGAGCATTTAGGTAGGCCTATCACTCAACCGGCGGCAGCCGATCGACTTATAATAACCGCGTTGGCAGAGCTACTCAATGACTCATTAGATCCATGAATTTCCCCATCTGCGCAGGGCTTCCGCAAGGTTCTCGGCCCTTCTTCCGTGCATTAACTCAATGGCCGTCTATGGATCTATGGTTCAGGTGGACGTGGTCAAGTGTTTCGATAGCATAGACCATCGGTTACTACTTGAACATTTGTCTAAGCTCTTAGGTACAGATAACGCTCCTCTCATTGACCTCATCAATTGCTTTCTCAATACACCGAGACTTTCTAAGAAAGGGAATGACTACTCAAACAGTGAAGTCGGCCTTCCACAAGGATCACCGATCTCGCCTGTTTTGATTCAATCATTCCTGCATCAACTCGACTTGCAATTCGATGCTATGGCCCAAGAGGAGAATGGGGATTCTACCAAGTACATCTATTTCCCTCGCTACGCAGACGATATACTATTCGGCATTCCTATCATAGGTGTTGGCGTCATGTCTAAAGTCTTCTTTCGAAGGCTGCAAGAAGTTCTTGACCGTATGTCCAGTAAGCTACGCTTGAAATTAACGTCTATTGTACTGCAACGATGGAGGGCTCCCGCAGTCGAGGAGGGCAAAGATAGCTTTGCAAACCAGATTATTGGTTGTTACATTCAGACACATGAAATGCTAGATGTTATATGCAGCAAGGTCAAAACTGGGCTTTTATTTGTCCCTATAGAAAGATTATTCACCAAGCGCCAGGAAAGCTTTAGCTTTGCAATAGAGTGACAGTCGGGGGGGGAGCAGGAGAGAGGGAAAGAGGCAAATGAGAAAGAAGAAGGAGCAGGGTCGAGTGAAAGAATTGGTACATTGGGTCCCCCCCACCGAGCGGAGCCAAAGGAAAGACAAGGGTTGAGGTAATCGCTATGAGTGTTCAGGCTATTCCGCTTATGCTCGCGGATGCGGATAAGAAGCTATCAAAAGGGGATGATAGCAGCCACCCATATGGGCAGCTAGAAAGAGAACGAGGAAATGTGAATCACGATCCTTATTCGGTAGAGGAGTCGGGGGACATTGGTTCGAATCCAATTCGTGAATATCAGAAAGCATTGTTTCTCATTGAACTATATACGATACGCGCGCACGAGGAAGGGATAAATTGATTGCGTTGCATTCATTTTCCATCAGATTCTTACGGATGTAGTGCAAAGTAAATGTTTCAGTCAAAAGTAAGCTGCCGACTATGATGAATGCCAGCCCGATCTGTAGCTGATCTTTGATCCCGAGCTTGAGCTTCTCTTTGATGTCGGGTGAATTGAATTTCATATATGGAGAAATGTGTCGCTAGTCCAAGTCCGCTATAGAATTGTTTGTCTATCACTTCGGCAACGAAGGTCATTTCTTTAGAAGATCGATACTGGTAGTTGCTTGCGGTGTCTGAACAAGTTTCAAAAAAACTACTGTGTCTGCATTTTCCTAAAGATTGTTGTGAGGCTGATAGTGATATCTTTCCAATAACTGACTCAGCAGGTTCAATTGAGGTATCATTCGATTGAGATTTCGAACTGTGTAGTGGTTAGGATCCTCTTATTGCCGTCAAGGGCTATTTTGGTCGATTCCAGCCAGAGAGTTATGAATAGAAATAGCAGACCTGATTCGAGACAACAGGAAGTTCCCGTTTGCAGATATACATTTCTCAGGTTCAGGCTATTCGTGGAGTCGATCACCACCACTTGAGATAGACGATCAACTTCATTAAAGAAGCAGTCATCTCTATATAGGAAGCAGCATGTTTTCTATGGTCCTATGAAAAGGTTCCAGTGGGTTTCTCTTGCTGAATGGTGGTAAAACACCAGCTTTCATTCCTCACTGCAAGCTACTCCTTTTGCTGCCTTTTCTCACTCTTTGCCTGGGCCAACGATAGATTAGTCTCTGGGTCGGTCAAGTGATAAATTGGCGAGATTAGTTAAGGAAACTAAGACTTCTGATTGTTCGCGAGGGATGGCTGAATAACCTACTTTGCTTTCCATTTAGGGTAATAGGATGCCACTACTTGATCTTGCTTGCCCAGACACAAGATAACCTATAGTTTGGGTACTGCCCTTCGTGGTGCTTGCTTTCCTATAATCTGTAAAGCTTTAGCTTTCAGAGAAGAGATTTCAGTATCCGATTGCTTTTCTGACTGGAATTCTCTAGTTCACTTCACTTCTACGCAATGTCATTTCTTGATTCAAAGTACTTATTTTCTGATTGGAATTTCGATCTCTTGGCAACGGGTTTCGCTTCTGCTGAGGACAAATTGAACAAGCTACTTCTCAAGTCCGGGTGGGCTTTTGAATTCAGAGAAGGGAATTCCAGTTCTGATTCTAGTCTATGTGCTCTGTTCAGTTCAGTTCAAGATGGGAAAGTATTGCTTGTTTCCTAGAATCCTAAAAGGGGTGCTTGTTTTCCTCGTCCGGGCTCTCCTCTCCCCTTTCTGTCCCAACCTTCATTCCTGCTTTTCCGCCAATTCACTAATTGAAATAGTTCAGATCCAGCACTTATATCCCTTATATATATATATATATATATATATATATATATATATATATATATATATATATATATATATATA
>NC_041381.1:112046045-112061045 GCF_002162155.2 Triticum dicoccoides
TATATATATAGAATCAGGTATCTGCTTTCCATGGTTCCTGATTTCGGTATCTTTCTTGTCTGCACTTGATGAAATCCCTTTCTTTTCTTCTTGGCATACAGATTGGATTCTTGTTGATCCAATCGGAACTCTTGAATTGAGGGGTGGCCGTGAAAGAATCACTGTTTTGATGATATGAATGAAAACAAGAGATTTCATTCTTCATGGCATATTTCAAGACTAGGGTACCTGCATTCTAGGTCTAGGACTTGTTGCTTCGGATCAGTTCCCTTTAGAAGCAGTTTTCCTCTTCTTCAATCTCGAATCCCGAAGGGGAGGCTCTAGTTGCCAAGTAAGAAAAGATCTCGGTAGTTCAATTCATGCATGTGAAAGCTTATCTGCCAGATACAGATGATACTTGCCACTACTTGACCGAAACTGGGACTTGAGGAGGAATGAAATTCTAAGGGAAATCAATCAACTAATTGAAATAGTGATATCAGTATCGGAACTCTGGAGAAGGGCCCGGCCTAAGCGCCCTCTTGAGACTTGGACTCGAAAGAGGGAAAGATTAGTGGGTCAATAACCAAGTTCCCCGATTGGATTCCATTATCTGATCAAGCCGAAGTAAGCAAGTTCCGGATTCGAGTTTCCTTTTCTGACTTGAATTCAAGTAGGATTCCACATCCACTCGGTATTCTAGCTGTACCAAGTCTTTTTCTTCACTCTTTAGAGGGAAAGTATGCTTTGGATTTGCTCAGTGATACAGGTATGCTTGCCAACCCTGCTGCATTGTCTTGATCTCTCCCTGGGATTCGAAACTTGGATCTGGGAAAGGAGGCTTAAGAAGAATATGACTCCATATTAGTAGTAGTATGTTGCACTAGACTCATATGATTAGGAAGCAATAGAAGTTATCAAAAGCAAAAAGGATAGGGGCAAGAAAAGGGTTTGAAAGTTCATTCTCACCCCTACAAACTTTATTTTCTTCTTGGCGTACAGAATTCTCTGCCTTTAGTCACCCTTAGCGCGAACCATCTTCTTTTCGAAGGACGGAGTCGAGACTCCTATCTATTCGTAACACTTGCACGATGAACTATTCGTCCCACTATCTCCCTTTCCATGAGACCTACTATACCCCTTTTCTACCTATACCTGGCTAGACTCGTGTACCTCGATTTACGTACATTCACCTAATTTACTAACGTTATTTCCTGCAATCGAGCAAATACCAATAAGACATTGATCTCTAAGGAGTTGTTACGAAGTGTCGCAGTCGCTTCTAACGGTAGGATTTTCTATCACGTTTTTTTTTCATTAACGTGCTTGCACCCACTAGTTTACTGCTTGCTTTATCTTAGCTTTCCCGAAACCATCAACTCTAGCTTTTTGTGCAGGTTTTTACCAATCTGGTATCCGCTGCTGATCCATATTCTCAGATACCCGCTTTCTTTATGACAGTATAGTATCCTGTATGCTGACAAGATCCATGAAGTAAAAAGGAGGGATATGGACTCCATCCTATAAACTCAATATATAGAGGCTACTCCGGAAACAGGAAGAAACCACACTCAGCATACAACACCAACTCGTCTTAGACAGGCTTTTCTAAATACTCAATTAGACTATTATGTACTTGACTTGCTAGGAATTGGATGAAACTATTAATGCATCCCATTATCTATTTCTTCATTCAACTATGAGAGCTAGAAATTGATAGAATTTATCCATTCTACTTCCTCTACTTCTTTAAAAGCTTCTCCAATCACACTTATTACAATCTCACACACTTCTTCTTCTTCCTGACCTTGAGCGCAGCGCTGAAAATCCAGTATAGATTTCGTGATATATTAGGTATAGTGGTTTGAACCAGCTCATGCTTCAGTCCAAGTGTTTGCCGTACGCCTTCCTTAAAGGGCTTAGTTTAATCAGTAGTGGTCCTATCACGGGTGTCACATTCATTTTGACCTATCCGGGAGACCCTATTTGATTAAGAGATCCATGCGATGCCAGAATCCGTCACTAAAGCACCGTATTGAGAAATAGATACCCAGCTGAGGAGTAGATGAGGGGCAGTGAAATCCATCTAAAGAATGTCGTGGAAATGCTACTTGTTGAATATCAAAAATATAGGATATCGAAAGGTGATGCGAGCGCTAGCTCATCTTAGAAGTGAGGTGAAAGATTTCTTTGATTTCGCGATCGATCCTATTTTGCTGGTGAGAAAGCAGAAAGGATTGGAAAAAGTACCAACTTCTTGTAATTCTGTATGCCAGCTCCTATCATATGTGCTAAGAGGGCGTTATGCGGCCTGGGACTCTTATTTATGATCTTGTTTAGGATTGGAAGAGCGGAAAAGCTAAGGTACATCAGCATGGGTTCTATTCTCGTCTTTCAAGTACCTACCCTGGTATCACCTATGTAGATTGGTGGGGCTTTAGGACGGACTCCAAAGTTGACTGTTGAATCTCAGTATGTATGGCCAAGGCTCACTCATTCAACCCGCGAGAAAAGCGAGTCTTGAACGAAGGAAGAATAGTTGCAGGATCCTGGGTTCGGTATGATCGTTCTTCCAATTCATACTAGCTACGATCTTTCCCTGCTTAGAGGATCCAGCAGTAAGGGACCTACCGATGGCCAGTAAAGAACCCACCTATGGCTGGCTCCTCGGACAGCTTTCGGAGCTTCTGCTTCACCGGTGTAACACAAGTGGTTCCTGGGCTTTAACTAACTAAGTGCTGGCAGTGATTTTAGGTTGGTTTCATGGTTTCTTCATTCTTGTACCCTGTGTTAAGCATATAGCTAGCATTTCTGGTGAACTTCACTTCACACCTAAAAAATCCTGATTGGAAAGAGAGAAACTTGACACGCTATAGTGATAGGCGAGGGCGAGCGAACCCCGTTAGCTACAATTCTATATCTTCTTTTTTGACCCCTTTGATTTGCCTTATCACTACAGCCACGGATTGAGCGAAAGCCGCCCAAATGAAGATCAGATCACGAAATCATTCTACGATCTATCGAGTTATTCTCTATATCTTTATATAAAATAAGAAGACAGAGAGACTCGGCATCAAGATGGAGATTGACCATCTGCACCTGCTCATTCAATTATTCTATTCCGAGAAATCCGGACTACAATCTTCAGACAGAGGGTCCCTTCGATAAACTACTTGTCTCATTGGGAATACCCTCTTATGGAGAGCTAGATTCCGTAGTGGAGTTGACTTAGCTAAATTAGCAACTTATCGATCTGCTGTAGCTTTTCAAATCCACTCTAACCGAACTATGTTAATTATGGAATACCGCCTATCCTTAGAAAATAAGATTGTCCTTGTACTTGCTCTCTCATTCCTGGGAGTCCTTCAAGGGTATCAGATCTTGCTTGAAACAGGTTTTTCTTTCGCGCTTCCCCTAGCGCAGGCAGTAGTTTGATAGAGAGTTCACCTTCCTAGTAACGTTTGCTCATTTCATTCATTCTCATTCAAATCTACTTCTAAGGCATGTGAAGTACCAGTTGTGGATAGATCCCTTGGCAGAGTATCAACTTGAGATTCTTCTTTCACCCTCCAGGAGTTCGGTTCTTTTCTTTCTATATCAGAATACGACATAGAGGCTGAGCCTGCCGATTGATCATACTAGCCAACTAAGGGGCCATTCACTTCTATAGAAAAATAGGTGTACTGCGCGAAAGCTTCTATTTATGAAAACCCCTCTGAGTCGTCTATAGCCACCAAATCCCTTTTGATTCTGTTGTCAGAGGTGCCTTTCAATTTCATTGACCTTGGTACTGCATTTCATAGATACCTTCGCTATTACAGTAACGCAATTCTCCACTGAACCCATTGACCTAGGTACCGAGTCTGTTATGCGTACGTCTTTTCGGACTCTTTATTTGTTTGTGGACAACAAAAATGCAAACATGAGAAAAGGGGATCATTCCATTTTGAACACACCCATCTATCTCATCTGACCTCTCCGAATTCCCGAGTAACGAACCATGGGCTATAGATGGTTGGGACATATCATCATCCGGAGGGAGTGGTCTTAATACCGATGTCTTTCTTTAACCTTTGGGAGGTCGAACCACTGAACCTATTTCTTTGACCTTGGGACCGATAGATAAGAAGGCAAGGCAGAAGAACCAATTGAATCGCGGAGAACAGGTAGCTCCGGCATGTGAACTTGTCGAACCATTCAACTATACTGTATATCGATTGGCCACATCAACGCATTTCACCTCGGAACTTGTACTTGGAATAGAGCCAGCCTTGAGATCCGCCACATCTTCCTTCAAGTCAGAGAGTTGAGATAGAACAGCTTCGCCTTTGACCGGTTTGCTGCTTTCCTTTATACACAAGCCCCTATTATTAAGGTATGGAGGTTTTTTCTGGAATGACCAAAGAACAAGAGAAGTTCAATGAGGTGCAAACGCAAGAATTAAAGCAACGAGGACAAGTGCTAGGATAGGATCCCGAAGGATGGCATGCCTATTCAGCAACGTGCAGAAAGGATGGCTTCACGCAAGAATCTTGATGAACCAGGTATGTCTTCTACTAACAGATATGCTATTTGCAATTCCATTGATTCTGCTAGTCTAGTAAAATCTGCTGTAGATAGTGGTCTAGTGTTGGGCAGTACACAGGAGGAAATTGACAGGTCTATAAATTCTATTAAAGCAAGAGAACTTGCTCAAGCATTGCTTTATGAAGCTGCTCAGAAAAAGAAGTTAGTTGCTCATGAGAAGGAGCAGTCTTCCAGTGTCGAGTTAAGCTCTGATTCAGAGAATGAGGATATTACTCAGATTGTTGAAGAGTTAGATAATCACAGTACTTGTATACCAGTTGGTGACAAGAACACTACGAGCAGAGCTAAGAGGAGGCATAACAAAAAATAGATACCACCATGAAGACACTAATCTTGAATGTGAGGGGCCTGGCCAGGTAGAAGTGGGCAACCTTCTGAAGTGATAGAGTGGGTGGACATAGTTTGTGTGCAAGAAACTAAGAGAGAACAGTTCTCAGATAAAGAGTTAATGGCAATTGGTGGCAGAAAGCTTTTCAAGTGGTTTTGCAAGCCAGCCAGTGGCAGTAAAGGTGGAATGCTTATTGGAGTCAATCTGGATGTCATGGATGCAGACCTCATTGGGGAGGGTCAATTTCTCCATGGTGTTTGAGTATAGAGGCTTTGTGATAATTGTGCTTGGGTGGATGTTTATGGTCCAACCAAATTTAAGAGCTATGTTTTTGTCAGAGCTCACTAACTTTGTGCAGAGTGTTGATCTACCTTTGCGGGACATGATCAGATTTGCTCATGAAACAATGGCAGAATACATATTAAGAGGATGGAAGCTTTTAATGCTTTCATATCTGAAACTGAACTACAGGAACTGAGAAGGGTTGGTGGCCTGGACTAACAAACAAGACAGGCCAGTGAGAGAAGTTTTGGATAGAGTTCTGGTTTCTTCAACTTCTGAGGATTTATTTCCTAAGTTTTACTATCCCTCTTGCAAGCTGGGTCAGATCATTGTCCTTTACTTCTAGAAAATGGGGAAGATAGGGGCTGCCACTAAGTTTCGTTTTGAACCATCCGCAAGAAGGGTTTAGAGATATGCTGTTACAGAAATGGCCTACAAGAACTGTTGCAAATG
This sequence comes from Triticum dicoccoides, assembly GCF_002162155.2. Classification (NCBI taxonomy): domain Eukaryota; kingdom Viridiplantae; phylum Streptophyta; class Magnoliopsida; order Poales; family Poaceae; genus Triticum; species Triticum dicoccoides. The sequence goes on from NC_041381.1 coordinate 112,051,675, forward strand.
TTCCATTCCAGACTATTGGCAACAAGTGTCTCAGGGCTTCAGGAAGTTCTTGAGAGGGTGGAAGGCAAATGATGCTACTGACAATAGAAGAAGTAAATCCAATCCCTGCTTTAGCCTTGCTGCTTATTCACTGGCAATCCAACCATACCATTCTTGTCTATTAGGATCAGTCTTTCCCTCAAGTCACCTTAACATGCTTCTTTCTTTCCTTCACTATGCAGATACAAAACTAGGTTGCGGACGCATAAAGCCACTAATACTATTGGTCAGAAGTATGATTTGACAAAAACTACTACTTTAGCAGCTATGCGAAATGGAAGTTTCCTTCTTCTTGCTTGTTTGGCCGTCCGAAAGCAGATACAAATATCGGGGAGAAAGCAGCTCTCTGAGCGATGGATACCGATTGATCTCGGTTATTTTCATTGATCCTGGCCTATCTCCATAGCGCTCACCCAGAGGGAATTCACTCAGCTCTGGGCCGCATCCATCTGGTTGGCATGAGAAAGAAGGCAATTCCTTCCTTGGGTCAGATCTCCGTTCCGGGATGGAAGAAAGAAATGATGGTTTGGATGAGCAATTGGGAAACACACATGGGGTCATGGATGGCTACCTAATGTGAGATGCATGCATTTCGGATAGAATGTCACACTGGCTCTGGAGTGCCCGGGGGCGATAGATATATGGATATATAGAAGGAAGGGAACATCGTCTGCGAGCTCTCTCTCCTAATCCACTTTCTTATTGCAAAGGCTCCAACAGAGCAAAGTTGTACAAAAAGAAGTATGCATATGGTCGGTCCCCTTCGAAAGGCAATGGAAAGCAAGGGTCCCGCTAGCATTGAGGAAGGAAGCGGTGAGACCAGTTCAGCCATAACCTTGAATGAATTTATATAAGCCAGGATCTCGTACCGGGTACGGAGACTCTCTAGTGATGCTCCCCTACCCCCCTCTGCCTAGGGTAATAAGCTGGAGTGATAAGCTTAAGCTAATAGCACATAGAGAGCTAATACCATATCCCGCCCGGCTCCGCCTTTAGCTGACCCAGCCCGGACTTCCCCTTCAAGCATTCAAGAATAAGCATGGGAGTAAAATAGAGATGGCACTTGGAAACTACCGTTGGTATTTCAGGTTTCATATTGTACAGAATGAAATCATCGATAGGGCTCGCCCCGAAGAGAGGATGTCGCGCTTAATAGAAAATTGTTTAGTTTAGGCATTTAGCTTAGCTTAAAATAGATATGTAACATGATGTACTTACACGTGCAACCACTCCGTCTTCTAGACCGGGGTCATAATTGAACCCACAACAAACCTCAGATGATGTGACTTCTCCACCCTCTAGGCAATTAAAAACTGGTCCCATTAGCTCGAATTTACTAATGTTAGAAAGGAAGACGAAGGTGCCAAAACAAAGCATTTGTTTCAAGCGCTGTCGTGTCCTTGAGCTTCAAAGTCTCCAAAATCTTGATCGAGAAGAGTAAGCATTGCCTGGTGAGGAAGAGCGGAAGCATAGGTTTTTGGATCCTAGCGAAGGAGTTTCAAGCACGGATTACGCTTCTAAAGAGCACTATTTGGATTGGCCCCTTCCTGCCAAAGATTTGAGATAACTAAAGCGACTCGCAGTCAAAACTGGTGGAGCCAACGCCAAAGAGGAAATGTGTAGATAGTAGGTGAGCGCCTAGCCCCTTAGTCTTTCAGATCGGAAGATTCATTGGTTTCATCCAAAGGCTTCTGTCTCGTCTTCCTCAAATTGTTGATCGAGGATCAAAGACATTGCTAAAGCAGACGCCTACTGAACGGGAGTTCTTGTACCTGCTAGAACGGCATCTGCTCGAACTTTTGTTTCTTAGAAAAGAAAATATGAACTCACAATGTGCAACAGAAATGTACCCACCGGTTGAGAAACCACCATAGTTGGATGATTGCTCGCGCTAGTAAGACAGCTTTGACTCTTCTTGATCGTGATCTGGTGATCGGTCACACCCTCTTTAGAGGTTCTAGGCCCTACCTATTGAGTCATCTACCACAGAAACAGAGTCTTGTGATGATCCTGGTACAAAAGGTTCGTCAGGCCCGCATTCAGAGACTTCTGCCTCAGACTCATATCCATAAAGATATTCTCTCGCTTTCTAGCTGTACCCTTCTTCACACCCACCACGGAGGTTAGAGATTTCCCGTTATCAACATTATCCAGGCAGGACTCTATTTTTAGAATGCTCGGAGCCAACCAAACAGTTTGCTACGTCCCTCGAGAAAATCAAAACTTCATTGGAAATTCAGGACCAACTTAGGAAGGCATGGACTCATACTTTGTAAGGTCGAAGTCCACACATAAGAAAATAACTAGTGCCTAGGAATACCCCCTTCTTCATTCATCCATTTAGGTAAGAATGGATCCAGGGAACCTGGCTCGGGAACAGCCCTGAAAAAACACAGTAAGAGAGTCCAATCTCTGAAATATAGCATTTGATCTCCTAAGTAGTAGTAGTAGAAGGCTTAGTATCTGACTTGATCCAATAGAGTCAGAACACACAGTAGATCTAGATTCCACACCTTGCTGTGGACTGGGGAGAGAGCAGCTCTTCGAAGCTGGGCGATCTGTGTGATTATGGAGGAACTGTAGTACTCGCCCCAAAATGCAAGCCGGGATAGATACTTAAAGAAAGGGGGAGCGGTGGGCCTTCAAAAAGGAGCGAGGGAGTGATGGGCAACCTTTTTCTATATGTTGCTCGTGAGCCGCCAAGTACCAGTCTCGCAACAGTACTGGCGTTAAAGGATCGGTCCTTCACTTGCGGATCATTCGCGAGTCGAACTCGCTCTCTTGCCACGCCTTTGACTCACGAACTCGAGTCGGACTCATTCACTGCTGAATTTTTTGAGGATCGTTTGTTCTTCACTCTCTTGCTATTACCCGCAGGGAGCGCTGCAACCGACGGTGCATACTATCATATAGAAAGAAGCGAAGCGTAGCGATTTGTACTACCGGAAAAGTGTCGCTAACTGCTAGGCAATAGAGTCAGCTTACGGGGTGGGGCACAAGCAAGCGTAGCGAATCACATAGAGTTGCCCCTACCTGCCAGCGCGCAGATAGATAGGGCGAGCGAGCGCAGGGATGGATGTCTGAGCGGTTGAAAGAGTCGGTCTTGAAAACCGAAGTATTGATAGGAATACCGGGGGTTCGAATCCCTCTCCATCCGCGAGGTCATAAGTTCTCTCTTGCCTTATCTATAGATAAGAACGAATCTCCTCGACTCGACTGATATGATGGATGGAATGGGTAGAAGGTTGAGGTTATTGTGTGTTGATTTAGTTAGGACTTTGTCTCCCTTTCGTTATCTTCCGCCCCGGGTGGATGACCTGTGGGAGCTAAGTCGAAGATCTCGGTGTCGTCGTGAGTGGTTGATAAACAACGATTGCAGTTTGATTTAGGGAGTCCCAACCCTGTGAAGCTTAACAGACAAAGAAAACGATAGAGACTTCCGGGTATAGGGTGACGACCTTAATGAATCAAGTATTCAGGTGGCAGAGTTTTGAGCTACATCAGCGCTCAAATTCTGGAATACTTATTGCCCCAAAAATATGATCAATCCCAGGTACATTTATTAGGTTTTGATCTGAGGCTATCCTGGTCTGCAGGACCCAACACAAGTATTCATCCTTTCCAATCTGAAAAAGGTGTTGCCGAAAGCTTACCCTCTTCCACACGGATGCTACAGCCGCTATCACTTTTGCAGGAGGGGAATTACAGAGTTCGCCTCTCGACATCTTGTTTGGTAAGCAGAATTTTGACCCAGGTGCCCTAGTGTTGCCTAACCGTTCGGCTGGAGATGTCGGATGCGAGATCTTTAGCTACTTGTATCAATTTGCTGCAGTGTGCTTAGATACAATGGGCTGGCAGCTGAGGCTTGGCAGGATGGGGGAGTTAATTAAGGTCGAGGGAGCAGGAAAGAGTTTGTTATTCGCTATTGGCTTAGTACGGCCTATACATAATAGGGCCATGACGGTTTTGGCAAGGCCTTGAACTTCATATATCCCTTTTTTACTCAATCCAGAATACCGAGAAAGTCAGATTGAATCATTTTGTCGACCTTTCCTTTGGATTTATTATCATAGGTAGTGTTTGAGATCGCCTCTGTGCGGTGAACGCTCGAATGTAGCTAACATCAGTTTTGTCCTCGCGTGGTTGAAGGAGATGCTGCTGCTGGATGGAATGCTTCTGGGGCGCCATGATCCTTCTATCAGGAATAGAATAATCGAGGGCACTGACTGACTGCATCAATCATCGCTCAGTGAGCTATTAATTGCCGCCAATAGCGCTTCGCTTGCATGCAAGGCGGCTAATAAAAGCGCCAGGTAGACGCGCGGAGATGCATTTTGAGTACTGGTGGTATTGGACAAGCTCTAGGGGAATAATCTCTTTCTTATTTCTTTCTTATTTCTTTCCCATGACGACTAGGAACGGGCAAATCAAGAATTTCACTTCGAATTCCGGACCTCAACATCCTGCTGCTCATGGTGTTTCACGATCAGTATTGGAAATGAACGGAGAAGTGGTGGAACGTGCGGAACCACATATTGGATCACTCCAGTGCGGCACGAAGCCGCTGACGCTGAGTAGGCTCCTATGCCGCTAGCATGGTGGAGGTTCCGTAGCGCGTCATGAGCACCGGGCAAAGGGACGGTTGAGCAACTCAAGCGAACCGCCCTACCTGACTTTGGATAAAGATAGAAGGGAGAAGGTTGTGAAGGTGGCCTCGTTATCCACACATCTGGTCGGAGGACCGACCTGGGTTTTCACGAGCGTAGGCGGGTCCTGGAGTGCCCGTCAAGGGCGCTAGCGCATACCCCGGGGTGATCATCACCACCTGCACCTCACATCTCGGCACAGTGGAACGTGTAACCCGCCTGCTGTCCAAGTCAACCACTGAATTTCCTGTAATTCATAGCGCCTAACAGAACGTAGTAGCAAGGGACAACCCACCCATACAAACAGCCTGCGGGGAGGATGGCACTACTGGCAAAGACCGTCTGGCGAAAACGCCGCAGGCGCGAAGCGTGGTGGGCCTGCGCCGGGGGAGCATAGGGAGGAAAGGGAGCCCGGACGGTGGAAGAGCCAGGGGAAGCCGGGTCATTTGACGGAAATGGAAGGTCCGAGCGGCTCATTCATTCTGGAAAGAAGAGGGGGGAGCAAGCCAATGTATCAATGAATAGATACAGTCAACGGTATTAAGACAGCGCTGGCTACACGCGAATTTGCTTCCGAGGTCGAGCAGTCTCAATTTCACTACAGGATTTTAGAATGAATGCTGGGCTGGGCCACCTCAAATGGCGTGAGCCGCATGCGGGGAGACCCGCACGTACGGTTTTCAGGGGGATCCGGCCGGCCGGCGCCCACCCGACTAGAGGGACTGAGAAATTAATCGAGTACAAAACTTATCTTCAAGCTTTACCTTATTTTGATCGTTTAGAGGGCGATCGCGGAGTCACTGAATGAAGTCCTCCCTCCCTTTCTTTCGGAGGTGCTGACCCGCTGCGAGGTAGATATGACTAAGTGACATATTGAATATGGCGACGACTACAGCATGTCATAGAAGGAGATAAGAGGTGGAGCCAACGACCCACTAAGACTCACGTATCTACAACTACATTCCCGAGCGGCAGTCAAACGGAGGCGTGAATGCAAGATGCCAGCGGAACGATCGACCAGACAGAGGCTAGGGCCGCTTTCTTCCCACCGCGTCCTTCCTTGTGTGTTGGAGATACAAAGAGAGTGCACCGGAAAAGAAGGGGAACTGAATCGATCTATTCCATGGCGAAGCATCCGAAGCATAACTGCACACTCACACGATCTTTGCCGAGAGATAGGAGCATTCGGTGGAACCAGTGAACTACACTTGCTTCTTGATAGATGTGTGGGACAGAGGGCTCGTGGTACCTGCTGCCCGCCCTTCCTCCGCTTTGATAACCGTGTGAACGGAGAGTGGGCAGAGCGAAAGGGAAGGAGGTCCTCATACGGAGTCGCACACTTGAGCAGTGCGGGAGACTGGAGAATGGGTCGAGTAAACTCCCTTAGGGCCGATTAAATCACAGACGAGGAACTTTTCTTTCTTTTTTTCTTTTTGATTTGAAGGGTATGTTCTCAAAAAAGAAAGGCAGAGGTAAATACTTCGAAGAGGCGGCTCCGTAGGGATGGAATGGTCAATAGTCAAGTCAAGGATGACTTCTTTGTTGGCGAAATGATGGGGGAGAGAAAGCACGCCAGTGATTCTCTGAGCCGGTCTTCATTTCCAATGCCTCGGGAAACAGGTCGAGATAGATGACAACACCTTTTTATCCTCTTCCTTACCAGGAAGGCGCACTTCTCTTCTTCTTCTGGCCTTCACCTCCTGCCCGGCCCGGAAATAGAACCCAGCCCCCTTTCCGATCCATTCATTTCTGCAAGCAGGCGGGATCCAGAGCTAAGCCCCCCTCCTATTCGAAGCCGGGTGTGGCCTCTCCCTTTTGCTCTTCCTTCGGTTTGGCTCCACGAAGGCGCCGCCTAGACTAGGAGCCCCACTCATATTCAAAAGGCGCCCAGCTTTCAAGACGATGATAATAATTAGTCAACTTTTTCCAATATCATGGAATAGCATGGCCCGGGGCTAAGGTAACTCCAATGGGAGAGCCGTGTTATGGGTGACCTTATTGCACGGTTCAAAGAGCACTTGTGTATGTGATGCAAGTGAACGTGTACGAAAAAGCTGTCGTAAAGTTTCGTTGTTCGTTCCGTCGTTGACCCTATCTATGTTTCTACGATGGCCCAAGAACACGCTCATTCTTCAGCCGTAGAGAGACTTTTGAATTGTGAGGTACCATTACGAGCTCAATATATAAGAGTGTTATTCTGTGAAATAACTCGAATTTCAAATCATTCACTTGCTTCAACTACTCATGCTATGGATGTGGGAGCATCAACTCCATTCCTTTGGGCTTTTGAGGAGCGGGAGAAATTGTTGGAATTCTATGAAAGAGTCCCGGGAGCCAGGATGCATGCCAGTTTCATACGACCTGGTGGAGTGGCACAACATCTGCCTCTTGGCTTATGTCGAGATATTGATTCCTCCACACAACAATTTGCTTCTCGTATCGACGAATTAGAAGAGATGTCAACCGGCAACCGTATCTGGAAACAACGATTAGTGGATATTGGTACTGTCACTGCACAGCAAGCAAAGGATTGGGGAGTCAGTGGTGTAATGTTAAGAGGTCGTGCGACATGAAGACATTGATAGCAATATGGGGGAAGTTCCCATCAGGCAACAACGGTTCTGCCTGACCCTACAAAAGCATGCATATGTTGTCAGTGAAGATTTTGTGTGAAGCCTTGGAGACGACGTACCCGAGGCTAGGGTGAGCTGAGGGGGGACAGCGTAAGTGAGCGAATGTGTGTAAGCCCAGTCAAAGATTCCTATTCTAGGCGGGGCGGGCCATCAACCTTCGAATGGTGTTGGTCCTATGGACCGTGAACGGATTCGCCTCTGGCCTCTGGGCACATCGGAACCGCATGAGTTCACCGGGGTGGAGCACGGTCCGCCAAAATCGGCATAGGTTAGGTGCTATTGATGGAACATGGTAAGCCCATCTTTCTCCATATGAAAGTGCTGCGGGCACATAGAGATGTGGGTAGAGGAAGTCTCAAAAAGCGAAGGCCGAGCTGTAGGTCACATGACCTGCACCAAAAAGGTGGCTGACTGGGCTTTCTCTTGGATCAAAGCGGATCAGCTCGCCAAATTCATCGATCGAATCGGGCGCCCCGGAACGTCGAATGAAAGTGGTCTTTCTACAACCCTATTTATATGATTTTTAGGGGCCCTTTCCCCCTATCCCTCCCTTATGTTTAGGAGCGGGATCTGCCCAAGAACGACCTGTGGTGGTACGGAAGGCACGGACTCCGCAAGCGTCCCGCACCCTCTGAGAAAGAAACTCCTCAACCATCACAAGATAAAGAAGTATGACGCTTTGTGTCTGACTATATTGGTCATAGTTCCTTGCTGTTGCGGCCGGTGCTCGCTTGCGCGCGTGTGAACCACCAGATCATAAGGAAAGATGCCTCTCGGGTCATCTCAGAATGATTCGAGCCGTATGAAGGGAAACTCCCACGTACAGTTTGTTTTGGGGGGGAAGGAGCCCGACAGGGTCCCCCCACTGACTTGGCCCGGGCCTAAGTGAAAGTGCAAAAGTGAAGTGGTGGGCCTACCCATCCCAACCTGGGGTATGCTGGGATTCGCGAAGAGCAGCACCTTACGATGTTCATGACCAATCGGATCTTGACGTACCAGTAGGTACCAGAGGAGATCACTATGATCGTTACTGTATCCGTATTGAAGAGATGCGACAAAGTGTTCGGATCATTGTGCAATGTCCTAATCAAATGCCTAGTGGCATGATCAAAGCCGATGATCGTAAGCTATGTCCTCCATCATGATCTCGAATGAAACTATCCATGGAATCGTGCGCCGTGTGAAATGTAGATCATCGCCGTTCTTAACCGAGACTCAGGTTAAGCTCCGTCTCAGAACCGCCATGGGGTTAGGAGTAAAGCATCCCGAGGTTGGCGCATCTCATTGGGCGTGGAGAAGCATTGGGAACCCCAATATCTTTCTTCGGAGTAGTTTCTTTTCCCGTCCCCTCGCCCCGGCATAGCGCTTCGCTTCCGGTTCTTCGGAGGAATCAACTGACTTCTCCCTTCTTCATTGATCCGGAGGAAAGGGAACCGTCTACCAGTTGGGAAGCTAGACATCAAGGTTGTGGCTTGATGAGGATAACTAAGCTGACACGCCGGAGTTGGCTGCTGGCACAACAGGGTGGTGCCTTACCGCACCGCAGGCGCACGCGCGGTAGCGTTCGTGGTGGTGCTTCAGGATTCCAATGTACTGCGTCCAGGATCAGAACGAGCTTGCCGGCGGACCACTGCCATCCCATTCTTTAGTGAGCTGGAGCGCTGCCATCTTATCCACGTAAAGGAAATTAGTACGATTCACTTCTGGATTTGAAATCACTGCTTATACCAGGTATTGGGCATACAAGAACATTATGTAGTATTAGTAAGAGGAGGAAGGGTTAAGTATCTTTGAACTCGGTGTGAGATATCGCATTATTCGAGCTGGATGCAGTCGCAGTAAAGAATCATCAACAAGGGCGTTCTAGTGCGTTGTAGATTCTTATCCAAGACTTGTATCATTTGATGATGCCATGTGAATCAAGCAACAGGAGAAGGACCCAATAACGAAAGTTTCGTAAAGGGACTAGAGCAGACTACCATGAGACAAAAGATCTTCTTTCTAAAGAGATTCGATTCGGAACTCTTATATGTCCAAGGTCAATATGGAAATT
>NC_041381.1:112065585-112078662 GCF_002162155.2 Triticum dicoccoides
TTTTTCCCTAAATCTTGGATTTGGAAGTTGGTAAAGACCCACCCCTTGTTTAAGTCAGAATGAGTCCCCGAGACATTGGCTTCCGCCAACAGTGAACTATTAAGGATCGCATCCCGTGCATATTCTACATTATAGCCTGCAACTAATTCAGCTTCCGCTTCTGGGAGATCAGACGGAGCTCGATTAGTTTCTGCTAGACGAGGAATAAGAAACATAACCAATACGGGGAACAAGGGAATACCGGACCATATCTGCTTTTGCGCCATGACAATCTCACTCGAATTACAGGGACCTACACATATTAGTACAGTATACCGGGGTCCCCGGCCAGAACCACACGTGCAAGTTTCCCTGCATGTGGCTCGTCCGTGCTTTTATCCGAGGCGCTGCATGCGACTCTGCATGGGAGAAGAGGGCTGAACTGCAAACTTTCGTGTTCAGAGCATTGCATTGTCTAAGGGAGTAGGGTGAGTAAGCTGCGCCTACCAAGCTAAGCTTTCGTCGAAAAGGCGTCACTGCTTCCTTTTCGGCGCCCGCCTTTTATTTAGATGTTGGGGCAAGGCAAGCCCAAGGAAAGTCTAGGTTGGCACTCCATCTCGGCCGGCATCCTGCTCTCGAGAGGGTGTGGTCCTTGAGCGAACTAGTCATGTGCTGTGTTGCCCCAACGCAGGGGCATTTGGTGAGGAGCTACGGTCCGGTGGTTGACAAGCCACCGATTGGAGGCGACTGGACTGGAGTGCTTTCATCAAATGATGCATGTGGGCTGAGCCATTCCCATACCAAGTGGTGGCCCGATTCGGCCTGGCCTGGTCGGAAAGAGATTCTAAATCTCGAATATGCGCACCGAGAATAGATATCTATGTTAGCTAGCGGGGGCGGGCTTTCCCCTGGTAGTCCCGCTGCTTCCTCTGACAGTCCGTCTCGTCTCATCTTTCTTTGGCTATACTTGTAGCCAGCCATATTAGCTCCACATTCCACCCATTTTGATTTCTGACGAAAAAGGCAGTCATCAGTCGCCCCCTTTCCTATTTAGCTTTGCTTGCTGCCTATTATGAGAATAGGTCCCGGTTCAAGCGGCCCGCCTTTCATCATCATCTATACCAGCTGCCACGCACGATCCCATAGGAACGATTTCATCGCCCTAGGAAGCAGAACGCGCCATCACCTACAGCCCTTTCCTCTGCCGGGGACTTTCACGAAATGAAAACGGGCGGCATCATCGTATGCTCGACATTAGTTTCCCTGGTGTATATCCCGGAGTACTCCTATGGCCGATCTGTCACCCATACATGAAGGCCTTGGCCCCGTCCCGTGTGGAGAATGCCCCCATTACGGCACGGCTTAGTCTGTTATTTTATTTTGTCAGAGTGGATTCGGACCGCCACTTCTCTGAAAGCATGGTTCTTGCCTCCCTCTCTCCTCCCTCCTTGGAGCTCGTCCATTCGTTGGGTGATCCCTTGCTCTCACATTTGAGTGTTTGCTCGTCGTTTAGGCCGGTGAGTGACATTTTTGCTCATTGCAGTCGCCTCCGGGGTTCTTCGCACCTGGGTAGTACCAGGACCCTTGTGCCCCGGACTGCACTGCCCGCCCTATGACCCAAAACTCAAAATGAGCCTTGCGACAAGACACGGACATTCCTCATGCTGCGGTTCCCTCCGGTCCATTCCCGGGTTGGGTTAGGGGAAGATCCGAGCGATTGCCTTCGCGAATCCAAACGTGCTCACAAGTCGCACAATAAGAATAAGGCCAATAGAGACTTCATAAGGGACCATTTGAGCTGCAGATCGTAATGCTCCTAGAAAGGCATATTTCGAATATAGAGGACGTTCCCAACAATCCACGAGAATATCATACCCAACTATGAACCGTACGAGCACATCCTCTGTCACCCCCACCGCGCTTACGGCTCTATACCCGAACCCAACTTGCTCTGGCCCTGGGTCCTCCCGCATCTCTTCCTCGGTAAGCGGACCGTGGAAGCTGGGGAGTATCCGCTTGGGACTGATAGAAAACAGCATATCTTTTCCCTCCTGACCCCTATAAAAATCTAGTGGAAGTCCGGTCGCGTGGGAGACATCTTTATCTGATTTTGAGGCTTCGTTGTCCGGCTCCTCCAAAATTATGTTAGGATCGGCTGGCTCATCCTCATCATCCGAAAAGAAAACAGAGACAAAACAGATTTGTTTCAATGACATGTCTAATCAGACTGAAATTGATGTCGAAGACACGATCATTCACATCAATTGAAGCAGGCAGGAAGGGCGCGGAAGCTACCGTTTAACGAATGCAATGCAAGCAAGGTAGCTTGCTTACTCTCCATCTAGCGTGCGTTGGCGGCAAGGAAGTAGGCATTGGAAAGACTAGACCATACACATTAATTAGTACAAGAAAGAGGCATTCGGGAAGCGACTAGTCGCTTCTGGCGAAGCTTAACAAAGGCCGACTACTACATATAGTACTACCAGTCATGAGCGATAGTGAAGCCGTCAGAGGCAGAAGCTGTCGCTTGACGGATGAAGCCGAGCCGATACGATAGGCGGGCGAAGTGAGCGAGACCAAGACGGGCCAGACGTGGAGTGGCGAAGGGGGCCTACTGTAACGCCCTCGATGCGGCTATATCTCCTACGTGTCGAAGCACGACTTAGAGGCATAACCATATTGAAAGCAATGTCGCAAGTGAGGTAATCTTCACACAACCCATGTAAAACATAAGGGAAAGAGATACATAGTTGGCTTACAATCGCCACTTCACACAAGTACATGAATAAAGCATTACATCATCCAGATACAATCAAGGTCCGACTACGGGACCAAAATAAAAGAAGAACCCCAAATGCGACAAAGGTCCCCGATCGACCCCAACTGGGCTCCACTACTGATCAACTAGAACGAAACAACACAAAGGGCAAGATCTTCATCGAGCTCCTCCTTGAGCTTGGTTGCGTCATCTGCACGGTAACATAGGCACCTGCAAACTGGTTTTGGAAGTATCTGTGAGCCACGGGGACTCAGCAATCTCGCACCCGCGAGATCAAGACTATTTAAGCTTATAGGAAGGATGGAGTAATGAGGTGGAGCTGCAGCAAGCGACTAGCATATATGGTGGCTACAATCGCAAAAGAGAGCGAGAAGAGAGGGCAAAGCACGGTCGATAAAAGTATGATCAAGAAGTGATCCTATAGCAACCTACGTCAAGCATAACTCCAACACCGTGTTCACTTCCCGGACTCCGCCGAGAAGAGACCATCACGGTTACACACGCGGTTGATGTATTTTAATTAAGGTCAACTTTGGGTTTTCTACAACCGGACGTTAACAAATTCCCATCTGCCCATAACCGCGGGCACGGCTTTCGAAAGATAATACCCTGCAGGGGTGTCCCAACTTAGCCCATCACAAGCTCTCATGGTCAACGAAGGAATAGACCTCCACCCGAGACGTTCCGATCAGACTCGGTATCCCGGTACAACAAGACATTTCGACAGGGTAAAACTAAACCAGCAACACCGCCCGAATGTGCCGACAAATCCCGATAGGAGCTGCACATATCTCTTTCTCAGGGCACACTCAGATGAGCAATCCGTACAACTAAAACCAAACCTCGAGTTTCCCCGAGGGGGCGCTGCACAGGGCTCTAGTTCGGACCAACACTCAGAGGAGCACTGGCCCGGGGGGGTTAAAAAAAATGATGACCCTTGAGTCTGCAGAACCCAAGGGAAAGAAAAGGCTAGGTGGCAAATGGTAAAACCAATGTTGGGCATTGCTGGAGAAGCTTTACTTAAGGCGAACTGTCAAGGGGTTCCCATTATAGCCCAACCGTGTAAGGAACGCAAAATCCGGGAACATAACACCGATATGACGGAAACTAGGGCGGCAAGAGTGGAACAAAACACCAGGCATAAGGCCGAGCCTTCCACCCTTTACCAAGTATATAGATGCATTAATTAAATAAGATATATTGTGATATCCCAACAAGTAAACATGTTCCAACAAGGAACAACATCTCCATGTTCCAACAAGGAACAAACTTCAATCTTCACCTGCAACTAACAACGCTATAAGAGGGGCTGAGCAAAGCGGTAACATAGCCAATCAACGGTTTGCTAGGACATGGTGGGTTAGAGGTTTGACATGGCAATTTGGGAGGCTGACAAGCAAATGGTAGGCATCGTAGCATTGGCATACAAAAGAGCGAGCAAACTAGCATAGCAAAGATAGTAGTGATTTCGAGGGTATGATCATCTTGCCTGAGATCCCGCAAGGAAGAAGAACGAGTCCATGAAGAAGATAAACGGAACGTAGACGAACGGGTCCTCACAAGCGCGATGTTACCGGAACCAACCCGAAGAAGCAACACCGGAAAAGGAAGCACACAACATAATAAACAACCATCACATAAACATGTCATGATGCACAATCAAGTATGATGCATGTCCGGTTTAAATATGCATGGCATGAGAAAGTGCACAAACAATCCTACAAATTAAGTGGAGCTCAATATGCAACGAGTTGCATATTGACGGAACACCACAACAAGTTATTTAGTTCGATCTCGTTTATGTACCCAACAATATTAAATGTTGGTTAACATGGCAAGAGGGTGAAGCAAAGTAAAACTACCTATCTAGTCAAGTTTAAATGAGGCCGGAAGCAACGAACAACAATTCCGGAAACTCCCCATATGCATATTTTAGATTAGGTCCTGTTCTGCCCTAAACGCAATTTTAGGGTTGTTAAACATGCAAAGTAAGGCCACCATGTTAAACTAGGCAAAATTCTACCCCATTTACATATCAAGATTATTTAATTTGGAGCTACGGTTGAATACTTATGAATTAAATCATTTTAGCAAGGCATAGGAGCAAATTTAAACAAACATCATTTTAAACATTTCAAACATGGATGAAAAAGGCAGATTATGAAAGTAGATAAAATTCTGAGCATCTTACATATATAACATGTTTTATTTGGATGCATGGTTCAAAAGTTATTAGCAGTTTAACATAGGGGCAGTTCTGTAAATATGCAGTGCACTGGTTAAATAGAAAAAAACGATCGGCGAAAAAAAACGTGACTCGGGCCGAATCTGTCTAGCCCAAATAGCAATAAAAAAAAGGAGGCGCTGGGGAGGAATGAGGAATGACGAACTTGAAGCTCCATTAGAATCTTCATGAGAATCACCGGATAAGAACATTGACGGAAAAGAATGGAGAAACTTCCCATCAATAAAATGGATACTTGAAGAAGAAATCTTAGTCCTTGAAGAAAAACAAAAGGGAGGGAGGGTGGGAAAAACAAAGGCAACTTGGAGACGGATGAAACAAACACCGTTGAGAAGAAGTGATAAATGATCTTGCAAATGTTGACGTGAACGGATCCACTTGAGGAGAGACACACCAGTTAAAAAAAAGGATTGACAAGACAGACTCGATGATCAAGAAGGATTAGTATTCACATAGGAATATGAGAACACCATTTGGAAAAGGTATGGAATCAACATTTGACTTCGAAGCAACTCGAATACCACAACTCAAAACAAAACAAAGGATTGGCTTGCAAAATAAGCCAGAACATTTTCCGGCCACTTATAAAATACTATTTCGGACATGCCGCGGGCGCGTGCAAGTGTGTCTGGGCTCAGAACGGGCAACGGAAGGAACGGGGAGGCCGGGACGAATGCAAGTTTTAAAACATGATGATGCAATGCACATGATGACATGATGAAATGAAACACACAAGCAAATGACATGGCAACTACAGCGAATAACTGGAGGACACCTGGCACATCGGTCTCGGGGCGTTACACCTACTATACGTATACGTGATTAGTAAGCGGTTCAAGACATCGAACGAAAAATCAAGTGAACTAATGAACAGTGTGATTGATCAGACAAGTACCAAGGAGCAAGAAAACATATGCGCTTTAGCAAGGGATGAGCGCGAAATCCGTTGCTTGTTCTTTCGGTAGCCTTCTTTCATTTCCGAATTTGCTTGCGAGCAGTCCTTGCATTAGTATGAGTTCGTTGACCGCGTAAGGGCGATCCATCTTGATGACGAATTCCACGATAACGAGAAATAGAAATTAATCGTTCGATGTCTGCTCGTTCTCCCCTCTTCAATTCCCAATGAACAACATGATCTTGAGCTATCATTTGTTCAATTTGGTCGATCTGATACTTAGTTAACTCATTCATCTTGATGTTCCCACTGATACCTAATCGATAACAAAGCTGAATGGCTTTATTCGGTCCAATTCCATCCATTTTTGTTGAGGCAATTCTTACTTGTTCATCGGGAAGTGATCTAGCTCCTGAGATATATGACTTTCTTATCCTTATCTTTTCCTGGTCTTCTCGGCTGGAATCTACAATCTACACCTCTCCAAACACAAACGCAATATCTTGAGTACCCGGAACCATGTTCAGTGCTGCAAAAGCGCAGCTGTAGCCCCCTAGAATCTTCGGCTCCTCGTTTTTATTCAATTATGAAATGACTCATTTTGATGGAGATTTGTAGCATCATTCAAGTAATTACAAATTGATATCGTAGAAACATGAGCTTGTGATATAGCTACACCTAATTCCAGACCGGTTAATGCTAGAACTATAAATAAGGGACCAAGATCTCCTATGAAATAGAAAATATTATTCAGAAATAGCATAGTCCAAGCAAACCCACTTAAAATCTTTACTAAACTATGACCGGCCATCATATTAGCAAATAAACGTATTCCTAAGCTTAATGCACGAAATCAATAAGAGATTAGCTCAAGGAGTACTAAGAAAGGTGCTAACGGCAGTGGGACTCCCGCAGGTAATAAGAAGCTAAAAAAATGAAGCCCATGTCTTTGAAATCCAACGATCGTAATGCCTATAAAAATGGAAAATGAAAGAGCCAAAGTAATGAGAAAATGACTTGTCACTATGAAGCTAAAGGGTATCATACCCTGGGGATTACGAAATAACGAAAAAGTAAAAGTGACCGAGATGCGAGGGAAAAACTTTTGTTTCACATTTCCGGAAAGACCACCTATTTGTTCGTTTACCAGGTTCAGCACGAAATCATAAATAATCTCGACCAAGGATTGCCATGCATTTGGCACTGACTTTGCACCTCCCTTTTTCGTAACAACAAAAAAAAGAAAAACGACCTAAACGACAGTGAGCAGCATATACAAGACTTCATTTGTAAATGATAAATAAAAGTTGCCCACATGAAGATCAATTATTGGGATAATGGCAAATTGATCCAATGGGGTTTCCGGGTAGGCACGAGGCAGATTCTGGATAAAATTATCCATACCACCACCCGCCCGAATATCCTCTAATATGCCCTGCCAAGTTTCGCCATTTCGGTGGCGGGCTCCCAATACTGTTCTAGCTAAATTGACTGCTCCCTGTTCGGACTCATTTTGGCCCAAATACTCTTCTATTTGTAAAACTATTGTGACGCCGGCAATTCGCTCAGGCGTTGGCGTTATATCCAAATTTGGCGTTATAGCAGAGTTCTGAGAGATGTTGGTTGGGAAAAATCATGTAGATCGGGAAGACGGGAACACTTACTACGAATTGGTTGATTCGTTGTAATAGCAGCAAATAGCATATTTCTATCCTTCATATCCGTAGAAAGAAATCTCATCTCCAGGTAACTCCATCTTTTTCAGCTCTGCTCGCTCACTTTTGAAAGGAGACTGATCTTGACGTCGGAGTTGGTTTTTCCAACGAAAAACAAGAACATTCTTTCACGAACTTCCATGACAAAATGCTAGTTGCCTTGTAACGCATACACTGGAGTGTTTGTCCCATCGACAAAGGCCACTATACGCGTTTTCTGAAGAGCAACATTCTCTTATAACCAAACATCGCAAAGGCAGAAAGGAGTATCCTGAACGTAAGGCCAATGGCTAGCAGACTTCGCGGAACACTCACGATATTCAGCTAAAGCTGGATGCATATTATATCTTGCCTTGGTAGAGCGAAACTTTGAACCCAACACAAGCAACTCTCCCGGTTTAGCGATATTGATGGGTTCCAGCCTCATTCCACTAGCCCTAAAAGCATTCTAAATATATAAAAGAGGGGGAATGGATTCTACAAGAAAAGGCGGGCAAAGGTAGTTCAGGGGTCAATTCTTGGAGCATAGCTCATTTCTAAGTCCCCAACCCATCTCGTGCTCGTGCTGTACACGATCGAATCTTGCGGCCGGATAGAGCAATGGAATCACCGAGTCATATGAAAAGAGGGCTCTTCTTTTTAATCTTAACACAAAGGCTAGCTCCCCTGGGGGTTGTCATATTACAATCATTTGTATTACTTTCCTACCAATCCTGAACTAGCTATGACCCTTATAGCGAGCCTCGCTTTACCGTTTCAGATAGAAACATATGGCGCTCCTGAAGTCGATTGGATACTTTCTTTTTTATTGAATTAAGCTAAGCCGTGGACTTTATCACGTGAAGAACTCCTTATGAGCTCATGGACTTGATCAATGCTAGTTCAAGTTCACGTCATATTAGGAAATTAGTTAATTAATTCGTTTATTTCCCAACAAAGAAGCCTTGCGCTACTCGGAAAGTACTGACTAGAGGGGAGGCGTGTGGATCCACAGTCCTAGCCATTCTCACAACGGGATAATAAAGCGAACAAAGACCATGAGAAGAGATTACAACATCCAGAACGAAGCCTGTCAAGCCAACCTTCCCTCACTGCGAAAATGCAACATACGGCGTACTCATTGGCTTTGACCTCAGATTCATTACTTGCTAGAGAAGTAGTTTACATAACTGTCACAGCTCCAATGCGATAATCTTGTTAATCAGCAAAGTTGCTAGCCTAAATAAGGAGTTTACAATCGCTTGACTATAAAGTAAAGAGCGGCTAATGGGAGATTGCTTGAGTAGGCTCAGTAAGGGATTACCCGCGGGCAGGGTGAAAGAGCTTTCATTAATAGTATGAACTGGTGGATCAGCAAGATAGCTAGAGCTCCTTAAAGGAAAGCAAAATCCAATTCTATATTATATCAAACTATAAAGCAAAGATGAGGAAGTTGCGCCTTTACTCGCTCGAATTAGAGGAAAAAGGGGATATGCAGCAGTAACAGCTTTTCTTTCAATAGTAAGCAGGAAATGCGAATAAGAGAAGGGTAGAAGAAGCAATCCGCGCATTTCCTTATTTCACAACGGATTTGACTCGTTAGAGAAATCATTTCTTAGGTATGCTACATTCTTTGAAGAAAGAGTAGGTTCTGCTATTTAAGACTTAGAGGAAGTGATTTCCGGGAACTAGCAGACCAAGCCAATCAACAAGGAAAGCCTGTCAAGCAAGGAAGCCACCAAGCAAACCTTTAATAAGCATCTCTAGCGCAGTCACTTCTCTATAGAAAGAAAAAACCTGCAGTCAAGACTAGTCACATTAGTGAAACAAGTGATTCGCTGGCATTCAATTCAAATAGAAAGAGTAGTCACAGCTGCGACAAGTTGCTCTAAGAGGAAGGAGTTGACTTACTTTCAATTCCTAATACAGCAAGAGCGGATTTTTTTCATGTAGCATTTCTACCCCTATAGGATTTCCCATCTTAACCGAGAATGGGTGCCCACCTTGTACGTACCGAGAATGGGTGTAGCCCACCCCATCTAAAGTAGCCTGAAATTCGTTCCTCTACAATCCAGAGCAGTCCGAACATGTACCACGATCTGGACGGACAAAGAATGCCGTACACTTGAGTGACCCCCTTTTCTGTGACCACCACCAAATTCAAAAGAAGAGGTGAGATCACCCTGCAAAAATCCTTTGTAGCTCTTAAAATATGGGCCAACCTCTCCATTAATATTGATACTCACTACACCTCCTTCTACCACTTGTTTAATCCAACCTCTCCACTTCTCACTAAAGAAAACCCTTTTTAAGCAAAACCTCTTGTAGAAAATCCCAATTCACCCTGTCATATGCTTTTTCAAAGTCTAGCTTTAGTATGACCCCCTCTTGTTTAGTCCTCCTAAGCTCATGAAACACCTCATGGATAGTGACCACCCCATCTAAAATATTTCCGTTTTTCATAAATGTCGTCTGACTCTTACTCACCACCTTATCTGCAACTCTCTCAAGCCTATTTGTCAGTACTTTAGTCACAATTTTATAACAAACATAATATAAACATATTGGCCGATATTGCTTGATAGTTGCAGCATCTTTCGTTTTAGGAATCAGAGTAACCACCCCATAATTAAGTCTTCTAAGTTGCAACTCCTCAGCATGCGGGCTATCAAGCATTCTTTTGACCATCTCTTTAACCATCTCCTAAAAATGTTTCTAAAAGATTACTGGTAAGCCATCTGGGCCAGGAGCTGTATTGGTTTTCAGCTCTTTAACTACTAACTCTAAAACCTCCATAGTGAAAGGCTTAGTCAACTCTTCATTGTCTAGTTTTGATAGCATGTGCTCTGTTGACCAAGGGGCTTCCACCAAGAGATATGTCCCCCCTGTCCTCTGAACCAAATAGTCTCTTATAGTAACTAGAAATGTGTTCTTGCAACTCTTTCTCATCTTGTATAACATTTCCTTCATGTTCCAAAGAAGCAATATTACATTTTATGTGTCTTCCATTGGCAGCACTATGGAAGAATGAAGTATTTGCATCTCCCTCAAGTAACCACTGACAAACTGACTGACAATGTGGACTGCATGAGCAATGTCAGGCCGGGTCACAGTGAGGTACACAAGGCTGCCTACAAGATGACGATAGCGAGTGGTATCCCTCAAGAGGAGTACCATCACGAGGGCGCAATTGGAGATGGAGCTCCATGGGTGTAGCGGCAGTGTGTGTATCAGTAAGACCTGAACGTGAGATCAAATCCTGAGTATAGCGATGCTGAGAGAGATAGTAACCATCATTAGTTTTATCAACCTCAATTCCCAGAAAATAACAGAGAGAAAATCAATCTGACATCTTGAATTGCTCACTCAACTTTTTATTAACAAAAGCAATGTACTTCTGATCATCTCCAGTGATCAACATATCATCAACATAGAGAAGAAGCAAGGTACGACCGCGGTCAGATGTATGAGTGAAAAGTGCAGGGTCATGCTCACTAGAAGAGAAACCAGCAGCTTGAACCACAGAGCTGAACTGCTCAAACCAAGCACGAGGTGGTTGCTTTTTTCCCATAGAGGGCCTTTCGAAGGCGACAAACATGACCATCAGGAACTTGAATACCCAGAGGTGGCTGCATATAGAAAAAACTCATGTACATCCATTTGAGAGATTTGCCAAGATCGAGCTGCAGCCACAGCAATCAGAGTACGAACAGAAATTGAAACAATGCAAACGTAATATCTGTTTACGATAATTTGATTGCTGACAACACGACAACATCACGCTTCTCTTTCTTATTCTTATTTATATCACTGTCACTTTACCGGGCCGGAAAAGTGACACCGTCACGTCTCAGGGTCGTATGCCTGGAACAAGAAGGGTCGTCGTACAATTTCGGCGATTACAAAAAAGAAGGAGGCGAGCTCCCTATCCCTCTTTGTCTTTCCACTTCCCTCGTTCAGGAACAAACACTTCGCCAAATTCTTTTGAGTCCCGGCCCGGTTTTTCCCCACTAACCAATTACGTTACGAGCACTGAACAAACTTGGGTGACGAACATGGTTTATGCGCCGCTAATCTAGCGGCTTGTCGAGCATTTGACAAACTCACACCATCCATTTCAAATGGGATTTGTCCCGTGGACACACGAGCAATCCAACCCGTCGGATTTCCTTTTCCTCTTCCCATTCGAACTTCTGCGGGTTTCCCCGTAATAGGAAGATCTGCGAGAACTCTTACCCATATCTTACAATTTCTTCGGAATTGTCCGATCATAGCACGATGGAATTGTCCGATTGTAGCCCGACGCGCTGCTTCAATGGCTCGATATGAAAGACGACCAGCTCTACAACTTTTGGTGCCATATCTTCCAAAACCAAGTTGTGTACCATCCGGTTCGCGACCCCTACTACATCTGCATTTAAAATATTTACTATATTTCGTATGTTTCGGATATAGCACGTCCCTTCTTATTTTGACTATATGAGATCCCCACTTTGACACCTGAAATTCCGTTACGAGTAGATACTTCCGCAGGAGCATAATCGATTTTCTGGTTAAATACATTACAAGATGTTTTTCCATACTTTCCGCATTCAGTTCTAGCTATTTCCGCACCCCCTAATCGACCAGAACAACAAATACGTATCCCCTCCACCCCTTTTGGCATTATTAATGGAATATCCTTCACTATTTTACTAAAAATGGAACGAAATGAGATTGGATTGTTCCTCAGTTGAAAAGAGATGTCTTGAGCAATCAGAGAAGCACTTTGATAAACAGATTTGATCTTTACCGACTCAATTAAGGTATTAGTGTTTGTTCGATTAGATAAAAAAGATCGCATTTTTTGCACTTCATTCAAATAAGAGTTGTACCCGTACGGAATTATCCTCTTTCTCAGTATGATCTCTATCATCATCTCTATTCCCTTTATCAATTTTCGTATCCTACCTAGGTCTATGAATTTCTCTATCAATTCCAATACCTTATCCTTACCCATGAGGTTCCTACATTTGATCCTAAATTGAGCTAGGAGTTGTTTCCGGGCATACTCAAGAAAAGGGTTATTATACACCCCAACCCCATCCCTTGGAAAAAAGAAGGTAGCACCGAAGAAAGGAAAGAGCGATATGGTGGTTTTTGTTGTTCCCGCGAAGCGAAGATCATTCGCTTGGCGAATGAAGTGGATCAACCTCTTTTAAAGTGGCAATGGTGATAATGATGGTAATGGTGAGGAAGTGGTGAAGTAAGTACTATTTTCGTACAAGTGGCAATGGTGACAATGGTGGTAATGGTGAGGAAGTGGTGAAGTAAGTACTATTTTCATACAAGTGGCAATGGTGACAATGGTGGTAATGGTGAGGAAATCGTGAAGTAAGTAATATTATCATTAAAGTGGCAATGGTGATAATGATGGTAATGGTGAGGAAGTGGTGAAGTAAGTACTATTTTCGTACAAGTGGCAATGGTGACAATGGTGGTAATG
>NC_041381.1:112105770-112106385 GCF_002162155.2 Triticum dicoccoides
GAGGCAACGTTGGGAAAGGATGGGCGTACGTGAACACGGGTGTTTTCCCTAAGAAAAATCACCCGTGTTCCGTACGCCCACCAGGAAGGACCCCTCCTCCCTACTATACCCGAGGGTTTTAGCCCCCATTGGGACCCCTGCCCTTAGTTTGTGAAGGAGGGGTACACTGTTTTTGAAACGCTGCCGTGGCAGCGTTTTTTTGCCATGAGACATGTTTTCGCTGCCATGGCACCGTTTGTTGACCATCATTAGCTGGTTTTGAGCCGGTTCGCATGGTGTATGGGCCATTTTTTCCCGGACCTCTCATACCCGTTCACGGGTCCGTGTACGGGTCCGTGTACGCGGCGTGTGCCACGTACATGGTTTTGCCCAGTTTTCCATGGCGCGCGTCAACTTCCGTTCACGACGGCCGTCGGGCACTTTTTTCCCGTGTCCACGTACAGCCCGTTCACGGGTCCGTGTACGCGGCGTGTGCCACGTACGTGGTTTTGCCCAGTTTTCCATGGCGCGCGTCAACTTCCGTCCACGACGGCCGTCGGGCACTTTTTTCCCGTGTCCACGTACAGCCCGTTCACGGGGACCGCGTAAGGGTCCGTGTACGCAGCGTGTGCCACG
>NC_041381.1:112125288-112125969 GCF_002162155.2 Triticum dicoccoides
TTTCCCGTGTCCACGTACAGCCCGTTCACGGGTCCGTGTAAGGGTCCGTGTACGCGGCGTGTGCCACGTACGTGGTTTTGCCCAGTTTTCCATGGCGCGCGTCAACTTCCGTCCACGACCGCCGTCGGGCACTTTTTTCCCGTGTCCACGTACAGCCCGTTCACGGGTCCGTGTAAGGGTCCGTGTACGCGGCGTGTGCCACGTACGTGGTTTTGCCCAGTTTTCCATGGCGCGCGTCAACTTCCGTCCACGACCGCCGTCGGGCACTTTTTTCCCGTGTCCACGTACAGCCCGTTCACGGGTCCGTGTAAGGGTCCGTGTACGCGGCGTGTGCCACGTACGTGGTTTTGCCTAGTTTTCCATGGCGCGCGTCCACTTCCGTCCACGACGGCCGTCGGCCAGTTTTTTCCCGTGTCCACGTACAGCCCGTTCACGGGTCCGTGTAAGGGTCTGTGTACGCGGCGTGTGCCACGTACGTGGTTTTGCCCAGTATTCCATGGCGCGCGTCAACTTCCGTCCACTACGGCCGTCGGCCAGTTTTTCCCGTGTCCACGTACAGCCCGTTCACGGCTCCGTGTAAGGGTCCGTCTATGTGCCACGTAGGTGGTTCTGCCCAGTTTTCCATGGCGCGCGTCAACTTCCGTCCACGACGGCTGTCGGCCAGTTTTTTCCCGTTTCCTC
>NC_041381.1:112150924-112163424 GCF_002162155.2 Triticum dicoccoides
CTACTATACCCGAGGGTTTTAGCCCCCATTGGGACCCCTGCCCTTAGTTTGTGAAGGAGGGGTACACTGTTTTGAAACGCTGCCGTGGCAGCGTTTTTTTGCCATGAGACATGTTTTCGCTGCCATGGCACCGTTCCTTGACCATCATTAGCTGGTTTTGAGCCGGTTCGCATGGCGTATGGGCCATTTTTTCCCGGACCTCTCGTACCCGTTCACGGGTCCGTGTAAGGGTCCGTGTACGTGGCGTGTGCCACGTACATGGTTTTGCCTAGTTTTCCATGGTGCGCGTCAACTTCCGTTCACGACGGCCGTCGTGCACTTTTTTCCCGTGTGCACGTACAGCCCGTCCACGGGTCCGTGTACGGGTCTGTGTACGCGGCGTGTGCCACGTACATGGTTTTGCCCAGTTTTCCATGGCGCACGTCAACTTCCGTTCACGACGGCCGTCGGGCACTTTTTTCCCGTGTCCACGTACAGCCAGTTCACGGGTCCGTGTAAGGGTCCGTGTACGCAGCGTGTGCCACGTACCTGGGTTTGCCCAGTTTTCCATGGCGCGCGTCCACTTCCGTCCACGACGGCCGTCGGCCACTTTTTTCCCGTGTCCACGTACAGCCCGTTCATGGGTTCGTGTAAGGGTCTTTGTGATGAGTTGCAGGCATGAATCTCTGAAGTATCTTGGTCACTTGCCTCAAATAGTTTTGAGTGTGCTCGCGACTGGCCTTATCGAGTGATTTCGTATTTCATTCAAGGGACTTTACCATTTTGTCTTGTCCATGACATAGCCGTTTAGCCTGTGACGAAGGCATCCTAATGAATCGGACAAGTATCTTGTTCACTTGGCACATATAGTTTTGAGTGTGCTCGCCACTGGCCTTATTGAGTGATTGTATATGTCACATAAGGGACTTTTGTCAGGACCCCGACTCGATGCCACATAGGTCTAGCATGTAACACCTCATATCACTTTGCGGCCTTACGCACGGTATCCCACGGGTGTCGTCTTACCTTTGCCTGGGACCGTTTGCGCCTTTTGGCACACGTATATGAGAGTGTCGCTAGCACCCATATGATAAGGAGCCCGGGCTGACATGGCTAGTCGTAAATCCAAAGTGGCACAGACTTACAGGGACAGGCATCCATGACCCAACATCGAACGTGTCGGTCATCAGCGAGTGAATCCAGGCTGTAGCACTGGGCTAGCAGGACTCCGGTGAACCGGGCTGTAGCGGGCTAACATGACTCCGGTATTCATCGCGTGACATTTCCCCGAAGGGACAGACACAGGAACGAAGAAGGACACATGCCGGCCAGCCTAAGTGTTCCGGAGCAGTAGCAAGCTACCATGGCTCAGTGGAAACACTAGGAGACATTTCCCGGTAAGAGAGGCTACCAAGGATAAACAACTAGGTTGTCAGATCCCACACATACCAAACATTTCAATAACATACACACAATATGCTCGATATGTGCAAATACAACATGGCATCACAGCATGACTCTACAACTCAAGTTGTTTATTCAATAGGCTCCGAGGAGCGAGATATTACAAACATGGGTCTCATGACCCAACATTCATAGCATACAAGTCAAAGCACAAACGGAAGCTTAACATGTCTGAGTACAGACATCTATAAATGAAAAAGGCTGAGAAGCCTGACTATCTACTAGATCCTGCCGAGGGCACAAGATCGTAGCTGAGGTAACAAGCTAAACGTCGAAGTCCAAGCGAAACTACTAGTGAGACTGAAGTCTCTCTGCAAAAACATAAAATAGGCAAACGTGAGTACAAATGTACCCAACAAGACTTACCTCAGAACTAACTACATATGCATCATTATCAACAAAGGGGATGGTGGGTTTTAAATGCAGCAAGCCAGCTTTGACTCGGTGGATATCCTGAACTACGACTGCAGGGAACTCTTTTGAGGTGGCGCACACGAGTCCACATATTCACCATATCAATACACCACTATGGATCCGCTTCCGTCTCCCTACGAGAACGCCATCCATAGCACCCACGCTTATCTTGCGTATTTTAGAGTATCCACTTACACTTGTCTATGAACTATGCAAGGGGTCCAAGTTTCCATATCCGAGGAATCCGGCTATTCGAATAGATAATGATAACCCTGCAGGGGTGTACTTCTTCACACACGCTCTCGCCACTTATCGCCCTGTACACGTCATGTACCTCAGCAACCTTCAAGCGGAAGCCAGGCGAGGGAGTCGGCCACGACCTGACTAACCGAACAAGTCTCTAGTCCAGGTTTATCGCCTATTCGGGTTCCATCCGCAAGGAGATCCGGCCGGGGTGTCGCTCACGGCCCCAAACGATGTGAGCAGGGTTCCCAAGCCCACCATCCGGGTGCCACTTGGTACACCATGCCACTATGCCTAGTCTGTCCCAAGCCCACCTGTACCGGGTGCCACTTGGTAGACTACTAACACTACCTACAAACACCAGAAACTAGTTGCAACTCCTGGACAGAGATCATGTTGATTAATAAGTCGAGAGGGGTCGAGTTACCGGAACCCAATGTGTGGTAGTAACTGGTCATGGATCACAAACACAGAACTCAGTTCCTGAGGACGGCTGCAATGAGACAACCCACCATGTACTCCTACATGGCCTCTCACCGCTACCTTTACCAAATCGTGTTCACACACTTAGCTCACACACAGTAGGACATGTTCACACGCCTCTCATTCATCCCCGATGAATCAGACCTGACTCAACTCTAAGCAGTAGCAGGCATGACAAACAAGCATGAATGAGTAGGCACATCAGGGCTCAAACAACTCCTACTCATGCTAGTGGGTTTCATCTATTTACTGTGGCAATGACAGGTCATGCAAAGGATAAAGGGGTTCAACTACCGCAGCAAGTAACAGATGAATCGTTGTTGTCCTAATGCAGTAAAAGAGAGCAGGAGCGAGAGAGTGGGATTTTATCGGAATGAACAAGGGGTTTTTTCTTGCCTGGCACTTCTGAAGATAATATAGCTCTTCATCGGTGTCATCGATCACATCGCCGGTACACGTCTATCGAGAGGGGACAATTACCGGCAAACAAGGAAAAACACAATCAATGCAATGCGACAATATGATGCATGCTATGACATGGCAATATGAATGTGTTTTGGGCTAATGCACTTGGTTATGATTTAAATGAAGTTGGTTTGAATACAAGATTCAAATTCCAACTCCATATATGATTATTTAAATGCCCTTTATTTGTTTTGTCCAAAACAGAGGACAAACATTGTTCAAACATGCATGAAAATGGTACAGATGGATTCCTTGAATTTTTCTGATAATTTTTCATATATAACTTATTTAATTTGGAGTTACGGTTGAATTTCTATGATTTTTAGAAGTTTTAGGCATTTTCTGGAATTTCCTGAATATTTTTATAAAATAAACTAAATTCCAGAAAAGGAATATTGCGTCAGCATGACGCCGGGGTGACGTCAGCAGGTCAAAGGCGTCGACCAGGTCAAACCTGACCAGTGGGGCCCACTGGTCAGTGACCCAGTCAACTAACCAAGTTAGTTAGCCCTAACTAACTTGATTGGGCCCACTGGTCAGCGTCTAGCCTAAATATGATTAGCCCTAACTAACTTGTATAGCCGGGCGGGGCCCGCATGTCAGTGGCTCAGAGGCTTAGCCGAAATTAGTTATTAACTTAACCAAAGTTAGCAGGGGCCGGGCCCACCTGTCAGTGACCCTGGGGAAGTCAAACAGGGTCAAATCCCGGGTCGGTGGGGTCAAACCCACCGGCGACATGACGCCGGCGAGGCCCGAGACGGCGGCGATGCGCGGAATCGCAGCACAGGCCACGGATCGAGGCGCGGATGGCACCGTTGGAACCCCGAGCCTCGTCCGCGTCCTCTGGTGCTAGTGGGGTCGCCGGAGACGACTCAGATCGACGGCGGCGTCCACTTCCGCGGCGGCCGGAGCTCGGCTAAGTGCGGGTGCGGTGCTGCAACTCATAGGTGGGTGAACAGAGGTGCTAGGCAGCACCTAAAGGGCGGCAAGAGCATGTCGGAGCTGCTATGCGAGGCAGAGGTGCTCGGGGCACGGAGCTCGCCGGCCATGGCGGACGGCGGCTTCGGGTGCTCGTGGGGCGGCGGCTACAGGGCGCGCGCGAGAGAGAGAGGTGAGGGGAAACGACGGTAAGCTCACAGGGAGGCAGCAGGGTGGCTCAGTGGGCTCGGGGACGCGCCAGACGTCGCGAATCGACGGCGGTGAGCTTCGGTGGCCGGCGACGGAAACGGCTATGGTGGCAGCGTTGCAGGGCGTCCGGCGGGGCATGGGTTGGTGGAGAAGAAGAGGGGGTCGAGGCGGAGCCTTTGAGCGCATCGGCGAGGCTAGGGGTGGCCGGTGGCCACGGGTACGGCGACGATGACGGCGAGCTCCGATCGGTGGTGTGCGCGAGAGGGGAGCAGAGGAGGGGATGGGGTCCAGGGGGAGAGGATGAGGGCGAGGGAGAGCGAGAGGGGGTCGGGGAGGCGCGTGGCGTCACCGGGGCGTCGAGGAGGAAGCAGGAGGTGGCCAGGGGAAGCAGGAGGTGGCCGAGGCCTCTCGGGCGCGCGCCACGCCTCGCCTCTGCCTACTGGCAGAGGAAGATGATAGGGGGGGAGTGGAGATGGGCTGGGCCGTGCTGGGCCAGCTAAGTGGGCGCCAGGTAACTTACTTCTCTCTCTCTCTCTTTTATTTATTTTCTATTTCTGTTATTTTGTTTTTGATTTGATTTAAAATACCAAATCATTTAATAAAATCCTGGAAACAATTATGGGTGCTTTCTGAATTATTTCAGTGACCCTTAACAATTTCCAACATTTATTTGAACATTTAAATTATTTATAGTGTTTAAATGCCCAACGTCAAATACAATATGATTTAATTCAAAAATCCAAAAATGACCTAAGAATATATTCATCATTTTTGGCAGAGGTTTCCACCTTAACCAGAAATCATGAACTTTTCTTAGGAACTTTTTGGGTTTATTGAAAAGATTTTAATTCACCCTAGTTGAGTTGATTTAATGCTAGGGTTTGAACATCCCCATTCCAATTTTAGGCAAAATTTAAACATGATGCAACACATGACTAGCTAGCTCAGAGCAAACCAGAAGTTAGGGATGTGACAACTCACCCCCACTAAACAAGAATCTCGTCTCGAGATTCAAGCGTAGGGTAAGATGAAAGGGGGAACGCAAACTAGTATAATCTTCACGATCCAAGGTGCACTTCATAAGAGCGTTGATTCAATCACCATCTTTGTCTTGTCGTCTTGTTCTGAGAACTCCAACTAGCATGACAGCAAGAGGAAAAGGACAACTCCGGAAGAATCGATCTTCTCGAGGATCAATCAACTTAGGTTCAGCTCACAAAGTGAGTCATAGCAACATTTCTTGAGCTGAGTCACGAAGCATACATCTAGAGGGATGGAGTGAAACGGATGACGAAGGTTTACTAGGTAAGCAACAATTCCACACCTAAGAGGGTGTGAACGGTTGTCAATGTAGCGAGGAGTTAAGTTGACATGACACCATAATGATGCACCTTAGGGAAGGTGACTCGAAGATATATCCCCTTAAGTGGCAAAAAGAATTACCTTTGATTCAAAGATCATTGAAACTCTTCATACCAGCCTAAGGCAATTCACAACGATCGTTTGGCGGAGTGCAAAGGAACGGTACACCCATGGTAGAATGGCACATTGGCGGTGCAAGCTGAGAACAAAAGCAAATGCTGGGAAAGATTCTGGTAACTGGGGAAGAACCCAACAATAGAGAGTGAATTCACTGTTTGAAAAGATCATAGCATTGCCGAGGAAACTGAGAGCATCCCAATTAGTGTCGATGATAACACCTAGCGCTTGTGCATGCTCTCAAGAACTTGAGCATTTCCATATTCATCAAGGTTTTACCAACATCCGTGTCAAGGATCCTGGCAACACAACTTGCTACCATGATGAATGATGATGGATGATGCAGATGCAAAGAAAGATAACACTTTCTCAGATTTCACCTTAGCGAGGGCAAGGAAATAAAATCTGGATGATCGACCGAGAGACATTTAGCACTCCGCTTCTAATGTTCTCCTTGATGTGCTAGCGTATACCATTCATAGAAATGGTTTGGTATCTAGAACATCAAGTAAGGGTCGGACTTCGGGAACAAAAGAATCCATAAGGAACAGTTACGGAGGTAAATCCGACGAAATCCTTATGGGGAGGTGGCCAACTTCCTCAAACAAGATACTACAATAATAGGTCTTCCGGCTGGGTGTGTTGGCCACGACATCCACTTTACCGGTTATCGAGGGACCAATATTATAGTTCTTGGGAAATGTTCCAACCATCATATATACCTGAGATTCAGATCTGGTTGGTGTCAGGATATTCCAGACTCATCGAGTCTAGGAAGAAAAATGAAAGTTTGCAACACAAATCGACGAGATGACGTTGCGAGATTCTCAGGAAATGAACTCTGATAGCAAGCTCCAAAACATGAGCTGGTTCTGCTACACACATGTGAACACGTTGTCCCAGACAAACATGATCCCATGGTATTCTTGCAATAAAACACCACCGAGTTCAGGTGGGGAACCATCATTAATGACATCGAAGTCTCCACGCGTGGAAGTCCAAACAGTTCACCTTGGACAGACTCCTTTATCTTTGAACAACTCAATCAGTGGCTTGGTGTGCTAGGATATACATATGGAATGAAGATGATCAGTCTAACAGACCACAGAACTCTTCGCACGTGCATGACTGACTTGGGATGATTCCAAAGGAGGTAAAACAAACCTTCTCAAATTCATGGCGGCAACTTGCATCAAGTGCACATGAATTTAGAGGGACTCACTTCTTTTGTCCAAACATATGCTTCATGAACGAGTCATGAAGATAATGCTTACACAAGTTTCCAACACTAGCTTAATGTTCAACAAAATCATGGAGGAGATAAGGATGTTGTCAATGGGCTCAACAACAACTCATCCAGGTTTCCATATTAGTGGAATTCCACAATTATGTGAACAAGGTGATAGCATTGGTCAGACCCGAAAGATATAATGGTGTATGCTCGAGGAACAACCACGAGTAAGACAACATTACGAATATCATTGGTTCTGATTTGATTTGACGATAGCCCATACTCAAATCAAAGGTTTGGGTAAGATAATAGATCCAACAATTGATCACGAGGATCAACCAATAAAGATATCATCTTTCTTAAACACACACTACACAAGAATATCCCTTTGGAACGAACTAAGTCAGGCAAGCTTTTATCTTCCAATTCTCCAAGTTGTTGTCTAGCTTAACCAACTAGCTCAGGGATATCCAACACAGATTCTTGGAGAAAGGGTGGTTCACAAGAAAACAACTTGATCACGAGCTCAACATAACAGTCAGGAAATAACCCGGTAACACTTCCAAGAAGATATTTGGAAAGTCACGAACCCCCGGTATGTTACTAAGCTCGAGAACAATCTTGCCTTTCAGGGCAAGACGATATGATCAAATGAGCAAGGGATTGAAAGAAAATCCTAACTCAATGACCGAAGGAGTGCACCGGAAATAGAGACTAGGTAGCACAATCAACCTTAGGGTGACGATTCGATAATCAACACGTTAAGAATGAGGTTATCGTCCATTTAACTACCAAGAAACGGAGTTGCTAGCAGTATTGATTTCACACGCCATGATTCATTTGTCGGCATTCCGGTTACAATAACACAGGAACCGAGGAATGAACAATGATGGCAAGAAGTATCACTGTACCAAGAGTTCATAGGATGGTGTGCAATTCCTATAACAATCCCGATATAAAAGATGGCAATACTCCAAGGTAGAACAGAACAAAAGCTGGATTAGCAATTTGATCTGCGGAGCACAACTTCTTTGACCCAATCCTGGAAATGGATAAGGTACTGGAGTTTGTTTCTCCTAGTCATTCTGGAATAGAATGGCTTGACGGACCACAAGAATAATAGGCATCGATGAACGATTGCACACATACTCTTGACTATCAACGGATAGATGAAGACTGGAATACAACTAAAGAGGGACAACTCAATGGAACATACAATTTTCTGAGTTGTGGATACATGGATTAGTATGCCGAACAAAGTTCAGCATAATTCTTCCGGATAACCCATGCAAAAAGGTTGAGCTGGCAGAGTCACAATATAGAATAGAGAACCCATCGAGAGCACTCCTGTTATGATCTTTTGATCCAACAAACTACTGCCATAAGTGGTTCATAGTATTTGGAAGAAGGAAAATACCATGGACCTCGAGGACTAATGCAAAAGTTACTAATTTCCTAAAGGAACTAGCAACACTATCAGCATGAAGTAAGTAGAGTGAATCTCGGGTTCAAAACCCAGAAATAGAATGCCTACTAACTAATAACATCACGGAATGCTTTCAAAAATGACGGCCAGAATCATCACACTGGGACACCATCATGGCTAGATTACTAGATGATCCCCTAAGACACCTAGGGTCATAATAATAACTCCAACATAAATGTCGAGGCAATAGAGTACCTCAACTCACTGATTTGTGTGATTAATCTGACCAAAGACACATCGGAAACAGGAGGAAGGGATTTGCAAATGCATCCGACTATTTAGAAACCTAGGATGACTCGGACAGCATAACGGCTGTAAATGCTCAGAAAGATTTGAGACATTCACAAAAATGGTGGCATAACCACTCAGAAGCACAATATCAAAGTTTCGAGAACAACAATTAACATACGGAAGTAATAGGAACTGAGACGAGGCTTAAGTCCAACAATCTTATAAGTCTACGGATTAGTAACATGTGATCCTGATAGATAGATGAGAAGGACTAGTTCTTAGTCCCCGTAGAAGAGAAGAGGATGACTCAGATCAGAGGGCCATGAGGCATAAGGAGTAAAAAGAGCCTTACGTTCCATCCCACAATCAATTCCCTTATATAACTAAAGAATTTCTAGACTCAACTTCGACCAGTTTGGCTTGGTAATCCTACAGGCAGTCAAGCTCTGATACCAACGCTATCAGGACCCCGACTCGATGCCACATAGGTCTAGCATGTAACACCTCATATCACTTTGCGGCCTTACGCACGGTATCCCACGGGTGTCGTCTTACCTTTGCCCGGGACCGTTTGCGCCTTTTGGCACACGTATATGAGAGTGTCGCTAGCACCCATATGATAAGGAGCCCGGGCTGACATGGCTAGTCGTAAATCCAAAGTGGCACAGACTTACAGGGACAGGCATCCATGACCCAACATCGAACGTGTCGGTCATCAGCGAGTGAATCCAGGCTGTAGCACTTGGCTAGCAGGACTCCGGTGAACCGGGCTGTAGCGGGCTAACAGGACTCCGGTATTCATCGCGTGACATTTCCCCGAAGGGACAGACACAGGAATGAAGAAGGACACATGCCGGCCAGCCTAAGTGTTCCGGAGCAGTAGCAAGCTACCATGGCTCAGTGGAAACACTAGGAGACATTTCCCGGTAAGAGAGGCTACCAAGGATAAACAACTAGGTTGTCAAATCCCACACAAACCAAGCATTTCAATAACATACACACAATATGCTCGATATGTGCAAATACAACATGGCATCACAACATGACTCTACAACTCAAGTAGTTTATTCAATAGGCTCCGAGGAGCGAGATATTACAAACATGGGTCTCATGACCCAACATGCAGAGCATACAAGTCAAAGCACAAACGGAAGCTTAACATGTCTGAGTACAGACATCTATAAATGAAAAAGGCTGAGAAGCCTGACTATCTACCAGATCCTGCCAAGGGCACAAGATCGTAGCTGAGGTAACAAGCTAAACGTCGAAGTCCAAGCGGAACTACTAGTGAGACAAAAAGTCTCTCTGCAAAAACATAAAATAGGCAAACGTGAGTACAAATGTACCCAGCAAGACTTACCTCAGAACTAACTACATATGCATCATTATCAACAAAGGGGATGGTGGGGTTTAAATGCAGCAAGCCAGCTTTGACTCGGTGGATATCCTGAACTACGACTGCAAGGAACTCTTTTGAGGTGGCGCACACGAGTCCACATATTCACCATATCAATACA
Organism: Triticum dicoccoides; assembly: GCF_002162155.2. Lineage (NCBI taxonomy): Eukaryota > Viridiplantae > Streptophyta > Magnoliopsida > Poales > Poaceae > Triticum > Triticum dicoccoides. Next base: position 112,161,045 of record NC_041381.1, read on the forward strand.
CCACTATGGATCCGCTTCCGTCTCCCTACGAGAACGCCATCCATAGCACCCACGCTTATCTTGCGTATTTTAGAGTATCCACTTACACTTGTCTATGAACTATGCAAGGGGTCCAAGTTTCCATATCCGAGGAATCCGTCTATTTGAATAGATAATGATAACCCTGCAGGGGTGTACTTCTTCACACACGCTCTCGCCACTTATCGCCCTGTACACATCATGTACCTCGGCAACCTTCAAGCGGAAGCCGGGCGAGGGAGTCGGCCACGACCTGACTAACCGAACAAGTCTCTAGTCCAGGTTTATCGCCTATTCGGGTTCCATCCGCAAGGAGATCCGGCCGGGGTGTCGCTCACGGCCCCAAACGATGTGAGCAGGGTTCCCAAGCCCACCATCCGGGTGCCACTTGGTACACCGTGCCACTGTGCCTAGTCTGTCCCAAGCCCACCTGTACCGGGTGCCACTTGGTAGACTACTAACACTACCTACAAACACCAGAAACTAGTTGCAACTCCTGGACAGAGATCATGTTGATTAATAAGTCGAGAGGGGTCGAGTTACCGGAACCCAATGTGTGGTAGTAACTGGTCATGGATCACAAACACAGAACTCAGTTCCTGAGGACGGCTGCAATGAGACAACCCACCATGTACTCCTACATGGCCTCTCACCGCTACCTTTACCAAATCGTGTTCACACACTTAGCTCACACACAGTAGGACATGTTCACACGCCTCTGATTCATCCCCGATGAATCAGACCTGACTCAACTCTAAGCAGTAGCAGGCATGACAAACAAGCATGAATGAGTAGGCACATTAGGGCTCAAACAACTCCTACTCATGCTAGTGGGTTTCATCTATTTACTGTGGCAATGACAGGTCATGCAAAGGATAAAGGGGTTCAACTACCGCAGCAAGTAACAGATGAATCATTGTTGTCCTAATGCAGTAAAAGAGAGCAGGAGCGACAGAGTGGGATTTTATCAGAATGAACAAGGGGGTTTTGCTTGCCTGGCACTTCTGAAGATAATATAGCTCTTCGTCGGTGTCATCGATCACATCGCCGGTACACGTCTATCGAGAGGGGACAATTACCGGCAAACATGGAAAAACACAATCAATGCAATGCGACAATATGATGCATGCTATGACATGGCAATATGAATGTGTTTTGGGCTAATGCACTTGGCTATGATTTAAATGAAGTTGGTTTGAATACAAGATTCAAATTCCAACTCCATATATGATTATTTAAATGCCCTTTATTTGTTTCGTCCAAAACAGAGGACAAACATTGTTCAAACATGCATGAAAATGGTACAGATGGATTCCTTGAATTTTTTTGATAATTTTTCATATATAACTTATTTAATTTGGAGTTACGGTTGAATTTCTATGATTTTTAGAAGTTTTAGGCATTTTCTGGAATTTCCTGAATATTTTTATAAAATAAACTAAATTCCAGAAAAGGAATATTGCGTCAGCATGACACCGGGGTGACGTCAGCAGGTCAAAGGCGTCGACCAGGTCAAACCTGACTAGTGGGGCCCACTGGTCAGTGATCCAGTCAACTAACCAAGTTAGTTAGCCCTAACTAACTGGATTGGGCCCACTGGTCAGCGTCTAGCCTAAATATGATTAGCCCTAACTAACTTAGTTAGCCGGGCGGGGCCCGCATGTCAGTGGCTCAGAGGCTTAGCCGAAATTAGTTATTAACTTAACCAAAGTTAGCAGGGGCCGGGCCCACCTGTCAGTGACCCTGGGGAAGTCAAACAGGGTCAAATCCCGGGTCGGTGGGGTCAAACCCACCGGCGACATGACGCCGGCGAGGCCCGAGACGGCGGCGATGCGCGGAATCGCAGCACAGGCCACGGATCGAGGCGCGGATGGCACCATTGGAACCCCGAGCCTCGTCCGCGTCCTCTGGTGCTAGTGGGGTCGCCGAAGACGACTCAGATCGACGGCGGCGTCCACTTCCGCGGCGGCCGGAGCTCGGCTAAGTGCGGGTGCGGTGCTGCAGCTCATAGGTGGGTGAACAGAGGTGCTAGGCAGCACCTAAAGGGCGGCAAGAGCATGTCGGAGCTGCTATGCGAGGCAGAGGTGCTCGGGGCACGGAGCTCGCCGGCCATGGCGGACGGCGGCTTCGGGTGCTCGTGGGGCGGCGACTACAGGGCGCGCGAGAGAGAGAGAGGTGAGGGGAAACGACGGTAAGCTCACAGGGAGGCAGCAGGGTGGCTCAGTGGGCTCGGGGACGCGCCAGACGTCGCGAATCGACGGCGGTGAGCTTTGGTGGCGGGCGACGGAAACGGCGATGGTGGCGGCGTTGCAGGGCGTCCGGTGGGGCATGGGTTGGTGGAGAAGAAGAGGGGGTCGAGGCG
>NC_041381.1:112171476-112186132 GCF_002162155.2 Triticum dicoccoides
ACCGACGCCACCACCGCCGTGCCTACGTCGTAGCCGTGCTCCCCGCCGCCCGTGCGTCCTCTCGTCGTGTCCAGGAGCTCCGCAGCTGTCCACTTCATCGAGCAAGCCGAGCCCCGAGCGCTCGCAACGACCGAGTCCACCGCACCGACCTCGCCCGAGTCCACCGTCGCTGGAGATCCCCTTCAACGCCGTCGTCGTCCGGTCCATCCCCGGCCGCACCAAGGGCTTCGTCGCACTCACTGTTAGCTTAGCCATCTTCCCCTCCCTTCCGTTCTTGCTCCCGAGCCGTGTAGCGACCTCCCGGAGCTCAACCGCACCCACCGCCGTGGAGCTCGTCGCCGACGTGCTCCCGGTCATCCTCCGGCCACTCCACGGTGTCCATCATGCTCACCGCGTCACGTAGCACCTAACTAGCTACTCCCCGCACCTCACCGATCCCCCTAGCGACAAGTTCGACTTTGGCCGAACTCCGGTGGCCGCCAAAGTCGTCGCCGTCGCCAACTCCGGCCACCCCGACCCCAACGGACTCCACCAAGAGCTGCGGCTCGACCTCAGCTCCTCTTCGGTGGTCTCCGCGACCCATTTGGTGGCCGAAACGGCCAAAACCACTTCCGCCGCCGCGTCGGGCTCGCCGGCGGCTAAACGCCGGTGCAGCCGACCCGGGTTTGACCACGGGTGGGCCCTGGTTGACTCCCCTGAGTCTATGACAGGTGGGGCCCAGCCCTGTTAATTAAACAGGTTTAGTTTTAATTAAACTTCAACTAATCTAATCACACTGACACGCGGGACCCACTGTCAGGTTTGACCCGGACGTGTCCTGTTGACTTGCTGACGTCACACTGATGTCAGGCTGACGCAATAATTGATTTTCTGGAATTAATCTAATATAGGAAATTCCAGAATATAGTTTAAACTTCAAAAATTCATAACTTTTATTCTGTAACTCCAAATCAGACAAATTATATATGAAAAATGATCAGAAAAATCCAATCTATCCATCCTTACTATTTTCATGCATGATTAAACAAGTTAACCTGATGTTTAATGCAGAACAAGGAAAAACACTTTAAAGGGCCATGTTTGAGTTTGGAATTTGAATCTTTGATTCAAATTGGTTCAAACCCCTCTGGTCTTAGTTGCATTAGCCGTACACACTAATATTGCCATGTTTCATGCATGCATCATATTGTTGCACATTGTTTGGTGATGGTTGTGTATCGGTGTTCTTTGCGGCAGGTTCTGCCTCCAAGGAGTACCGTGATTACCCTAATGAAGAACCGTATCAGTGCATCGAACCATCTGGCAAGCAACCAACCATTTGATCATATCGAAACAATCCCATGTTCTCGATCCTGCTCTCTTTTATTGCATTAAGACAACGCGTTTCAAACCGCTGTGTGCTACGGTAGTTGAACCCATTTCCTCTGCATGACCTGTCGTTGCCATAGTAACTAGATGAAACCCACTAGCATGTGTAGGAGTTGATTGAGCCATATGTATGTGTTGTTCCTACCTTGCTATGCCTGCTATGCTTAGAGTCGTGTCAGGTCTGGTTCATCGGGGTGATGGGCTAGAGTGAAATGATTATGTCGGCAATGAGAATGGTGTGGTAAACACGATTTGGTAAAGGTATCGATGAGAGGCCATGTAGGAGTACATGGTGGGTTGTTTCATTAAAACCGACCTTAAGCACTGAGATCTGTATGTGTGATTTAAGATACAGCTACTACCATGCATTGGGCCCTGAAATATGACCCCGCTCGACTTCTTATCCACCCTAGTTCTCTGTCCAGGAGTTGCAAGTAGTTTCTGGTGTTTGTAGCCTACTGGAGGCCGTGGACAGCGCTGACCGTAGGGGTGGGCTGTGATCCGGTAGGTACGTGGCACGGTGTACCGAATAGCCGTTAGGTATCTCGGGAACCCTGTTCACATCGTTCGGGGCCGTATCGGAAACCTCGGCCGGACTCCCTGCGGATGGAACCTGGATAGGCGATAAACCTGGACTAGAGACTTAGGTGTTTAGGTAGGTCGTGGTCTACACCCACGTCGGCTTTCGCTTGAAGTCTGCCGAGCACATGTCGTGTGCAGACGCTAAGTGGTGGAAACATGTATGAAGAAGTACACCCCTGCAGGGTTATCATGATCTATTCGAATAGCCGCGTCCGCGGTAAAGGACTACTTGGTTGCCTATACAGTTCATAGACAAGTAAATGGAAACTACTAAAAGCCTCAAGATAAGTGTGAGTGCCGAGGATGGCTCTTCCATAGGAAGACGGAGGTGGATCCTCGGTGGTGTATTGAAGTGGTGAGTAGTGGACTCGTGTACGCAAAACCATTTCAAGTTGGAGTCTCGTAGGATAGTCTAGCCAAGAGTCAAAGCTGGCTTGCTGCAATAACTCCACCAACCCTTCTTGATAATGTGCATGTATGTAGGATCTGATGTAAGTCTTGCTGAGTACCTTTGTACTCATGTTGCTATAATTTACATTTTTACAGAAGACGCTACAACCCCTTCTGATGGGTTCTTCGTAGACGTTGACATCAATGAGTAGGCTAAGGCCCAGGTGGTGATCCTGAGCTTGTGAAGGACCACGTAGTATAGCTAGGCTTTCCAAGCCTCTTTTATTTTGCTAGTTGTCTGTACTCAGACATGTTTCTTCCGCTGCTGGTTTGTATGACTGTATGACTTGAATGCTGGGTCGTGTGACCCGTACCTATGTGTATGTTATGTATGGCTCTCTGAGCCTTAAATAAAGTACTTGTGTCATAGAGTCATGTTGTGATGCCATGTTGTATTTGCACATATCGAGCATATTGTGTGTATGATATTGAAATGCTTTGTATGTGTGGGATCTGACTATCTAGTTGTTTATCTTTGGTAGCCTCTCTTACCGGGAAATGTCTCCTAGTGTTACCGCTGAGCCATGGTAGCTTGCTACTGCTCTGGAACACTTAGGCTGGCCGGCATGTGTCCTTCTTCGTTCCTGTGTCTGTCCCTTCGGGGAAATGTCACGCATTGAGTACCGGAGTCCTGTTAGCCCGCTACAGCCCGGTTTACCGGAGTCCTGCTAGCCCAGTGCTACAGCCCGGACCCACATGCTGATGACCGACACGTTTGAAGCTGGGTCATGGATGCCTGTCCCTGTTAGTCTGCGCCACTTTGGGTTTACAACTAGTCATGTCAGCCCGGGCTCCTTATCATATGGATGCTAGCGACACTATCATATACGTGAGCCAAAAGGCGCAAACGGTCCCGGGAAAAGGTAAGGCAACACCCGTGGGGATACCGTGCGTGAGGCCGCAAAGTGATATGAGGTGTTACAAGCTAGATCGCTGTGACTTTGAGTCGGGGTCCTGACAGCGTTGGTATCAGAGCCGGACTGCCTGTAGGTTCTCCAAGCCAAACTGATCGATGTCGAGTCTAGAAATTCTTTAGGTATATGTAGGGGAATTGTTTGTGGGTTGGAACGTAAGGCTCTTTTTACTCCTTTATCTTATGACATTCTGATCTGAGTTAGTCTATTCTTCCACCGGGGGTTAAGGAATTAGGATCTATTCTCTCTATCAGGATCACGTGTTACTAATCAGTAGTACCTTATAGGTTTGATGGATACAAGCCTAGCACAGTTCTACTACCACATCATGTTGCTAGGATGGACTCAGAACTTAATATGATGATGTTGAGTGTGTATGAAATCCTTTGTCAAATGTCTCAAAATCCTTCTTGAGCATTTACAGCTGTTATGCTGCCGAAATTTTGCTAGAAATTCTAATGCCTTTGCATTATGGTTGTGCTTTCAGATGGCCACTCGCGACCTCAATCAAGTGGTTCGCCTGACTCGATGCCTAGATGTACCCGGCCATACCGCCATGTTGGTCAGGGTAATGACTGAGGCTGGATACCGCTGGGATCCTGAGTACACGGTCGAAGAGCAATTCCGAGACTTTAATCAAAGTCAGTATCTCTGCACTGTCAGGATATTTCCATCTTATCCTGGATCCACCGAGCCCCTTCATTGCTCCTATGGACTCGGGGTTACTATTGAGATGGCTGTGCAGGACGCCGCCTACTCTATGATGAGCATCATGCGAGTCAGGTCTGGCCTATTTCGGGACTCTGATTTCCGGTATATGCCAGGATCACTTCCGGGAGCACAAGGGTATCTCCAGGCTATTTATGCTAACCCCACTCAGGAGGATTCACAGACTCGCACCACTGCTGAGATGCTCGAGGATAGGGACCGTGAAAATCGGGCCTTGAGGCTAGAGCTTTTTAATACCCGTGCTGACCATTAGGCCACGTTGACTCGGTTTGCACCGGCGGTGCAAGCTGGATATTCGGATATGCGCGATCTCTATCCTGTGAGATCTGCTCTGCCAGATGTGATGGGTTGGCGTGATGTAGGAGGCATCACCCCCCCTCGCGGTCCCCGCAGGCCACCGTCTGTTGGTCCAAGACCCCATCCTAGCCCCTATGGTCCACAAGCTCCGTGAGATCGTCTGTTCCCGGATGATCATGTTGAGCTTCCAGGCTATGGAGGTAATTTCTACGAGGACTACTACGGATCGGTTTGAGTTAGTGGTGGTATCACTAGTTTGTACTAGCTGTGTCGTCTATCGTCCCGCGTGACTCGTGGGATATGACCTAGTTTGTACCGCTTCCGGAGGTGTAGAAAAATAATGTATGGGAGCTTGGGATGCCTCCGATGTGATGTAATCTTCCTTTCACCGTAATAGTACCTTGTTTGGTTTTGTACTAAACCTTGTATGGTGTGTATGACGATGGAATAAAGAAGCAGTTTCTGTATCTACCATGTCATACGGATGATCATCTTGCATTCCGAGTTATTCCTTACATTCTGTATCCTATGTCGGAATCTTATCATTCTGACTAAATCATTGTCTTGTTTACCTAGGATGGTCAACACGCGCACTAACCCTCCTCCTCAAGAGCAGGCCGAAGGCAGTGAAGTCAGGAATGCAAATCTGCCTCATCCTCCTTCCCTAGCTGAGGTTATGATGGAAGCTGAGAGAAATAAACGGGAGACCAACCGTTTGTTGGAGCGTATTGAACAGAACACAGCACACCATCAGAGGACTAACGTGGTGTCACTCAGTGATTTCATCAAGTTACATCCACCCACGTTCCACCACTCCGTCGAGCCTCTCGACGCTGATGACTGGCTTCGCAGTATTTCTCACAAACTGCGTTCTGCGCTAGTAGCTGAGGCTGACAAGGTCACCTTTGCTGCATATCATCTTGAAGGCCCCGCCAGTCTATGGTGGGAGAATTATGGAGCTATGCGCCCAGCGGGCCATGTCACTACTTGGGCTGAATTCAGCGAGGCTTTCCGTGAACATCACATTCCGGAGGGTCTCATGGACCGTAAACGTGAGGAATTTTGCAATTTCACCCAAGGCCGACTCTCTGTGGATGCTTACAGTAGGGAGTTCGGTAACCTCGCACGATATGCCACTGAGGAAGTTTCTACTGATGCCAAGAAGCAAGCAAGGTTCCGTAAGGGGCTTAGTCCTGAGCTTCGCCGCGACCTCCGTCTGCATGAGTGCACATCTTTTCAGAAGCTTGTTAACAAGGCCATCAGTGCTGAGACTGGTCAGACTGATTATGACGCAACACACAAGCATGGCCGTGACGTGGGTTCCTCACCCGGTGCTGGTCCTCAGAAACGCCGCGTGTGGGTGCCCAACACTGCCCTGCCACCCAGGTTCACACCGAGGCCATCCTTCCAGGCGCCTCGCCCCGTTCAACAGTCTGCACCAGCCAAGCCCTATGGTGGTCCAACCAACAGTGCTCCTCCACGTACCAGTTCTGTGACTTGTTTCAAGTGTGGGGAATCTGGCCACTATATGCGTGAGTGTCCCCAGACCAACCCCAACCAATCTGCTAAAGCTGTTGGCCGTGGCAAGCCGACAGGGAAAGTGTTCCACGCCAAGCCGGCCACCGCTGCACGTGGCCATGTCAACTGTATATCTGCCGAGGAAGCTCAAGAGGATCCCAACGTCGTTCTTGGTGCGCTTCTTGTTAATTGCCACCCGACATCTGTTCTTTTCGATACAGGAGCCTCTCATTCTTTTATATCCGAAAATTATGCTCGTTTGCATAACATCGCATTATGTGACATGCCAACCTCTATGGTAATTCAAACTCCGGGATCCAAATGGCAAACCTCTAGAGTAAGCCATGGAAATGAAATCCAAGTCGACAGACTTGTTTTCCTCGCATCTTTGATAGCCCTCAAATCTTCAGATATTAATATCATTCTGGGTATGGACTGGATGTCAGTTCATCATGCCCAAATTGATTGCTTCTCTAGGACTGTTCAACTTACCCATCCTTCGGGGAAGATAGTCAATGTCTTGACCCGAATAGCCAAGCGACAGTTATACTCTCTTAACGCCAGCCCTTTGCCAGACCTTGAGGACGTTCCGGTAGTCCGTGACTTCCCGGATGTCTTCCCAGAGGAATTGCCAGGTGTTCCACCCGACAGGGATGTTGAGTTCGTAATAGACCTCATTCCAGGAACCGTCCCGATTGCTAGAAGACCCTATAAGATGGCACCACTAGAACTAGCCGATCTTAAGAAACAACTCGATGAGTCCTTGAAAAAGGGTTTCATCCGACCTAGTTCATCTCCGTGGGCTTGCCCCGTCCTCTTCGTCAAGAAGAAGGATGGTACGGACCAGGATGGTTGTAGATTATCGACCTGTCAATTTGGTCACAATCAAGAACAAATATCCGCTCCCCAGGATCAACGACCTATATGATCAGCTCGCTGGATCCTCAGTCTTCTCCAAAATGGATTTGAGGTTGGGTTACCATCAAATCAAAATCAGGAACGGGGACATTCCTAAAACGGCCTTTGTTACTCGTTATGGCCAATATGAGTACACTGTCATGTCCTTCGGCTTAACCAACGCTCCAGCCACCTTTTCTCGGTTGATGAACTCAATCTTCATGGAGTATTTGGATAAATTCGTCGTGGTTTACCTCGATGACATACTCATCTACTCCAAGAACGAGGAAGAACATGCCGAACATCTAATGCTAGTGTTGAAGAAACTTCGAGAGCATCGTCTTTATGCCAAATTCTCTAAATGTGAATTTTGGTTATCAGAAGTGACCTATCTGGGTCATGTAATATCTGGTAAAGGTATTGCTGTTAACCCTGAGCGAGTTCAAGCCGTCCTTAATTGGACTCCACCTGAATCGGTCAAGCAAGTTCGGAGTTTTCTGGGCTTAGCGAGCTATTGCCGTCGCTTTGTCGAAAATTTCTCCAAAGTTGCTAAACCCCTAACCGAACTCCTCAAGAAAGATAAAAAGTTCGAGTGGACTCCACAATGTGAGCACAGCTTTCAGGAACTGAAAAGACGCCTGACTTCTGCTCCCGTTCTGGTACCGCCAGACTTCTCTAAGGACTTTGTTATCTACTGCGACGCCTCGCGACAAGGACTAGGCTGTATTCTCATGCAAGATCGACATGTAACTGCTTACGCCTCACGGCAATTGCACCCACATGAGGAGAATTATCCTACTCATGATCTAGAGCTTGCAGCTGTGGTCTATGCACTTAAAACCTGGCGACATTACCTCCTCGGTAATCATTGCGAAATATTCACTGATCACCAAAGTCTGAAGTACATCTTCACCCAACCGGATTTGAATCTCAGGCAAAGACGTTGGGTCGAGTTGATCACAGATTTCGACTTAGGAATAACTTACACCCCAGGGAAAGCCAACGTCATGGCTGATGCGCTAAGTCGTAGATCTTATTGTAACAACCTGATGTTACAACAAAGTCAACCGCTTCTCCATGAGGAATTTCGGAAGCTTAACCTTCACATTGTTCCTCAAGGATTTCTTTCCACCTTGGTGGCGAAACCTACTCTTACGGATCAAATCATCGCTGCCTAGAAGCGAGATAAGGGAATAGCTAAGATCAAGGAGAACATTGCTAGCGGAGGTGCTAGTTGTTTCTCCACAAATGATCATGGTGTTGTGTACTTTGAGAACCGTTTAGTGGTTCCCAAGAACCAGCATCTACGGCAGTTGATCCTTAAGGAGGCTCATGAATCTCCTCTCACCATTCATCCCGGTAGTACCAAGATGTATCAGGACCTACGCCAGAGGTTCTGGTGGACTAGGATGAAGAGAGAAATTGCTCAGTATATTGCTAATTGCGACGTCTGTCGTCGTGTAAAAGCAGAGCATCAACGGCCTGCTGGTACCCTTCAACCCCTAGCTATTCCTGAATGGAAATGGGATAAAATTGGTATGGATTTCATTACCGGTTTTCCCAGGACCAAGAGAGGGAATAATGCTATCTTTGTCGTTGTCGATCGTCTTTCCAAAGTGGCCCATTTCTTACCTGTTCGTGAGAGTATAACCGCTAGTCAGCTGGCAGACTTATACATCTCCCGAATAGTGTCTCTCCATGGTGTTCCTTTGGAAATTAACTCGGATCGAGGAAGTCTTTTCACCTCTCGATTTTGGGAAAGTTTCCAAAATGCTATGGGAACCCGCCTTTCCTTTAGCACCGCTTTTCACCCTCAATCGAGTGGTCAAGTAGAACGCGTCAACCAGATTCTAGAAGACATGCTTCGAGCCTCTGTTATCTCTTTCGGAATGGAGTGGGAGAAATGCCTTCCATTTTCCGAATTTGCTTACAACAACAGCTATCAATCTAGCTTGGGTAAAGCCCCTTTTGAAGTTCTCTATGGACGACTGTGTCGAACACCCCTTAACTGGTCAGAGACCGGGGAAAGACAATTCTTTGGCCCGGATATGATTCAGGAAGCAGAAGAGCAAGTTCGCATCGTTCGTGAAAAGTTGAAAACAGCCTAATCCCGTCAGAAGAGTCAATATGACCGAAAACATAAGGCTATGACTTTCGAGATTGACGAGAAGGCTTACCTTCGGGTTACCCCTCTGAAGGGAACCCATCGTTTCGGTATCAAAGGCAAATTGGCTCCTCGTTACATTGGACCTTTGCGCATTCTCGCCAAACGAGGAGAAGTTGCCTACCAGTTGGAACTACCTCCGCATCTCTCCAGAGTCCACGATGTCTTCCACGTTTCTCAACTCAGGCGTTGCTTCTCGGATCCTATCCGTGGAGTGGACCACGAAACGCTTGATCTCCAAGATAATGTTACGTATCGAGAGTACCCCACTCGTATCCTCGATCAGGCCGAGCATACCACTCGGCGTCATAATATCAAGTATCTCAAAGTTCAATGGTCGCACCATTTTGAGGATGAAGCAACTTGGGAAAGGGAGGATCGTCTTCGACTCGAGTATCCCGCCCTCTTTCCGGAGGAACCTAAATCTCGGGACGAGATTCTTTTGAGTGGGGGTGAGTTGTCACAACCTAGCTAGTCATGCATTAGAGTGTTGCATCATGTTTATTTTTGCATCAGAAACCTGAAATGGGGATGACAGAACCCCCAGCCCCCTCTGAAACCAACTAGGGTTTACTAAAAAACTTTTTCAATGAACCTGAAATGCCCTTCTAAAATGCCCAGCATTTTTTTCTTGGATCAGAACCTCTGCCAAAAGTGATGCACATTTTCCTAGGCCATCTTAGGGTTTGTGAATTAAATCATAAATATTTGAATTTGGGCATTTAAAATTATATAAAATATTTAAATGCTCAAATATCCCCAAACTAAAATGTTTCATGTTGGAAATAATCCAACTATGGACCAGGAGTAGTTTGGTGATTTTAGGAGTTGCCTAAGTATTTATAATAAATCAACAAAGTTGCAGAAGTATTAAAAAAAAGAAAACAGAGAAAAATGGAAAAAGCTTACCTGGCGCCAGCACCCGGCCCACCTGCCGGCCCAGCCCAGCGCCGCTCCAGCGAGCTCCTTGCCGGCCAGGCAGGTAGGCAGGTGCCCGACGGCGACCGCAGCGCGCGCCACGCACCTGCTCGCCGCCTCGCCGCCCCCCCTCGCCCGGTGACGTCGTGGATCGCCCTCCCTCTCTCCCCCGAACCCCCCAGACACTCCCTCTCCTCTCCAGCTCCTCCCCCTCGCGCTCCCCCGCCAAGACCGACGCCACCACCGTCGTGCCTACGTCGTAGCCGTGCTCCCCGCCGCCCGTGCGTCCTCTCGTCGTGTCCAGGAGCTCCGCCGCTGTCCACTTCATCGAGCAAGCCGAGCCCCGAGCGCTCGCAACGACCGAGTCCACCGCACCGACCTCGCCCGAGTCCACCGTCGCCGGAGATCCCCTTCAACGCCGTCGTCGCTCCGGTCCATCTTCCCCTCCCTTTCGTTCTTGCTCCCGAGCCGTGTAGCGACCTCCCGGAGCTCAACCGCACCCACCGCCGTGGAGCTCGTCGCCGACGTGCTCCCGGTCATCCTCCGGCCACTCCACGGTGTCCATCATGCTCACCGCGTCATGTAGCACCTAACTAGCTAGTCCCCGCACCTCACCGATCCCCCTAGCGACAAGTTCGACTTTGGCCGAACTCTGGTGGCCGCCAAAGTCGTCGCCAGCGCCAACTCCGGCCACCCCGACCCCAACGGACTCCACCAAGAGCTGCGGCTCGACCTCAGCTCCTCTCCGGTGGTCTCCGCGACCCATTTGGTGGCCGAAACGGCCAAAACCAGTTCCGCCTCCGCGTCGGGCTCGCCGGCGGCTAAACACCGGTGCAGCCGACCCGAGTTTGACCACGGGTGGGCCCTGGTTGACTCCCCTGAGTCTATGACAGGTGGGGCCCAGCCCTGTTAATTAAACAGGTTTAGTTTTAATTAAACTTCAACTAATCTAATCACACTGACACGCGGGACCCACTGTCAGGTTTGACCCGGACGTGTCCCGTTGACCTGCTGACGTCACACTGACGTCAGGCTGACGCAATAATTGATTTTTTGGAATTAATCTAATATAGGAAATTCCAGAATATAGTTTAAACTTCAAAAATTCATAACTTTTATTCTGTAACTCCAAATCAGACAAATTATATATGAAAAACACTTTAAAGGGCCATGTTTGAGTTTGGAATTTGAATCTTTGATTCAAATTGGTTCAAACCCCTCTGGTCTTAGTTGCATTAGCCCAACACACTCATATTGCCATGTTTCATGCATGCATCATATTGTTGCACATTGTTTGGTGATGGTTGTGTATCGGTGTTCTTTGCGGCAGGTTCTGCCTCCAAGGAGTACCGTGATTACCCTAACGAAGAACCGTATCAGTGCATCGAACCATCAGGCAAGCAACCAACCATTTGATCATATCGAAACAATCCCATGTTCTCACTCCTGCTCTCTTTTATTGCATTAAGACAACGCGTTTCAAACTGCTGTGTGCTACGGTAGTTGAACCCATTTCCTCTACATGACCTGTCATTGCCACAGTAACTAGATGAAACCCACTAGCATGTGTAGGAGTTGATTGAGCCATATGTGTGTGTTGTTCCTACCTTGCTATGCCTGCTATGCTTAGAGTCGTGTCTGGTCTGGTTCATCTAGGTGATGGGCTAGAGTGAAATGATTATGTCGGCAATGAGAATGGTGTGGTAAACACGATTTGGTAAAGGTATCGATGAGAGGCCATGTAGGAGTACATGGTGGGTTGTTTCATTGAAACCGACCTTAAGCACTGAGATCTGTATGTGTGATTTAAGATACAGCTACTACCATGCATTGGGCCCTGAAATATGACCCCGCTCGACTTCTTATCCACCCTAGTTCTCTGTCCAGGAGTTGCAAGTAGTTTCTGGTGTTTGTAGCCTACTGGAGGCCGTGGACAGCGCTGACCGTAGGGGTGGGCTGTGATGCGGTAGGTACGTGGCACGGTGTACCGAATACCCGTTAGGTATCTCGGGAACCCTGTTCACATCGTTCGGGGCCATATGGGAAACCTCGGCCGGACTCCCTGCGGATGGAACCTGGATAGGCGATAAACCTGGACTAGAGACTTAGGTGTTTAGGTAGGTCGTGGTCTACACCCACGTCGGCTTTCGCTTGAAGTCTGCCGAGCACATGTCGTGTGCAGACGCTAAGTGGTGGAAACATGTATGAAGAAGTACACCCCTGCAGGGTTATCATGATCTATTCGAATAGCCGCGTCCGCGGTAAAGGACTACTTGGTTGCCTATACAGTTCATAGACAAGTAAATGGAAACTACTAAAAGCCTCAAGATAAGTGTGAGTGCCGAGGATGGCTCTTCTGTAGGAAGACGGAGGTGGATCCTCGGTGGTGTATTGAAGTGGTGAGTAGTGGACTCATGTACGCAAAACCATTTCAAGTTGGAGTCTCGTAGGATAGTCTAGCCAAGAGTCAAAGCTGGCTTGCTGCAATAACTCCACCAACCCTTCTTGATAATGTGCATGTATGTAGGATCTGATGTAAGTCTTGCTGAGTACCTTTGTACTCATGTTGCTATAATTTACATTTTTACAGAAGACGCTGCAACCCCTTCTGATGGGTTCTTCGTAGACGTTGACATCAATGAGTAGGCTAAGGCCCAGGTGGTGATCCTGAGCTTGTGAAGGACCACGTAGTATAGCTAGGCTTTCCAAGCCTCTTTTATTTTGCTAGTTGTCTGTACTCAGACAAGTTTCTTCCGCTGCTGGTTTGTATGACTGTATGACTTGAATGCTGGGTCGTGTGACCCGTACCTATGTGTATGTTATGTATGGCTCTCTGAGCCTTAAATAAAGTACTTGTGTCATAGAGTCATGTTGTGATGCCATGTTGTATTTGCACATATCGAGCATATTGTGTGTATGATATTGAAATGCTTGGTATGTGTGGGATCTGACTATCTAGTTGTTTATCTTTGGTAGCCTCTCTTACCGGGAAATGTCTCCTAGTGTTACCGCTGAGCCATGGTAGCTTGCTACTGCTCTGGAACACTTAGGCTGGCCGGCATGTGTCCTTCTTCGTTCCTGTGTCTGTCCCTTTGGGGAAATGTCACGCATTGAGTACCGGAGTCCTGTTAGCCCACTACAGCCCGGTTTACCGGAGTCCTGCTAGCCCAGTGCTACAGCCCGGACCCACATGCTGATGACCGACACGTTCGAAGCTGGGTCATGGATGCCTGTCCCTGTAAGTCTGCGCCACTTTGGGTTTACAACTAGTCATGTCAGCCCGGGCTCCTTATCATATGGATGCTAGCGACACTATCATATACGTGAGCCAAAAGGCGCAAACGGTCCCGGGAAAAGGTAAGGCAACACCCGTGGGGATACCGTGCGTGAGGCCGCCAAGTGATATGAGGTGTTACAAGCTAGATCGCTGTGACTTTGAGTCGGGGTCCTGACAGAGCGGCACAACTCATCGTCCTTGAGGATCGGCGCAGAGAGTTGCATATCCTACCACGTAAATGTGGAGAGGTAGAGGCAACTCCTGTTTCGGTTGTTCTCAGTTCCGAGAGCTTTGGGTCGGGTCGAGGCAACCGAAAGGGCCACGACCCTTTATCGTGAGCAGCATCCGAGACCAAAAGCGGGAGCGAGGTTGCCTTGATAGCAACGGGCACGTAATGTGCCAGCGCCATGAGGCAACTCCGCAAGCGCTATTTGGTCGCAGCGGCACACCCAACGGGCGTCCGCCGCGAGGCAACAATTATCCGAAGCACCACTTCTCGTAGGTCGGGTACTAGCACGCAAGCACTCTTAATCCAGCGATTCGAAGCCACGCGAGGGACGAGACACGGCGCCGGTAGTCGGCCGCTGTACAACGGGGGATCTACCGGCAGACACGGGTCCAAAGCTACTCATGCGCTTAGTAGCCAACAAGCGGTCAAACCAACCAAGCCTCCGCCCGTGCAGAGCACGAGAGGATCACTTGCACGAAGGCGTCCTGCAAGGCCAAATCACGCGTGTCACACCAGTAGCAATAAAGCTACGGATGCAACGATTTTCCGGAGGCGACATTCGAGGGACACCGTTGCGACTGTTTCCCGTCCGTCGGATCGTGTACGCAACGGGGTACTTTCCTGTTTCCCGAGCCACCTGCGGCTGTTGGGTCAGAATTTCTCATGAGACGTACAAAGGACGGGGCCAACACCTTCGTGATGGCTTAACGACGGGACATCCGAGGCAACGTTGGGAAAGGATGGGCGTACGTGAACACGGGTGTTTTTCCTAAGAAAAATCACCCGTGTTCCGTACGCCCACCAGGAAGGACCCCTCCTCCCTACTATACCCGAGGGTTTTAGCCCCCATTGGGACCCCTGCCCTTAGTTTGTGAAGGAGGGGTACACTGTTTTGAAACGCTGCCGTGGCAGCGTTTTTTTGCCATGAGACATGTTTTCGCTGCCATGGCACCGTTCCTTGAACATCATTAGCTGGTTTTGAGCCGGTTCGCATGGCGTATGGGCCATTTTTTCCCGGACCTCTCGTACCCGTTCACGGGTCCGTGTAAGGGTCCGTGTACGCGGCGTGTGCCACGTACATGGTTTTGCCCAGTTTTCCATGGCGCGCGTCAACTTCCATTCATGACGGCCGTCAGGCACTTTTTTCCCGTGTCCACGTACAGCCCGTTCACGGGTCCGTGTAAGGGTCTGTGTACGCGGCGTGTGCCACGTACATGGTTTTGCCCAGTTTTCCATGGCGCGCGTCAACTTCCGTCCACGACGGCCGTCGGGCAGTTTTTTCCCGTGTCCACGTACAGCCCGTTCACGGGTCC
>NC_041381.1:112200035-112201180 GCF_002162155.2 Triticum dicoccoides
AACGTTGTCGGACGGTCTTATCGTGCACGAAACGGGCTACTTTCCTGTTTCCCGAGCCGCATTCGGCTGTTGGGTCAGAATTTCACTTGAGACGTACAGGGGACCGGGACAGCGATGACGTTGCCACCGAGGGGCAACGTTTTTCCGAAGGCGACATTGGAGGGACATCGTTGCGACTGTTTACCGTCGGTCGGATCGTGCACGCAACGGGGTACTTTCCTGTTTCCCGAGCCACCTTCGGCTGTTGGGTCAGAATTTCTCACGAGACGTACACGGGACCGGGCCAACACCTTCGTGATGGCATAACGACGGGACATCCGAGGCAACGTTGGGAAAGGATGGGCGTACGTGAACACGGGTGTTTTCCCTAAGAAAAATCACCCGTGTTCCGTACGCCCACCAGGAAGGACCCCTCCTCCCTACTATACCCGAGGGTTTTAGCCCCCATTGGGACCCCTGCCCTTAGTTTGTGAAGGAGGGGTACACTATTTTTGAAACGCTGCCGTGGCAGCGTTTTTTGCCATGAGACATGTTTTCGCTGCCATGGCACCGTTTGTTGACCATCATTAGCTGGTTTTGAGCCGGTTCGCATGCTGTATGGGCCATTTTTTCCCGGACCTCTCATACCCGTTCACGGGTCCGTGTACGGGTCCGTGTACGCGGCGTGTGCCACGTACATGGTTTTGCCCAGTTTTCCATGGCGTGCGTCAACTTCCGTTCACGACGGCCGTCGGGCACTTTTTTCCCGTGTCCACGTACAGCCCGTTCACGGGTCCGTGTAAGGGTCCGTGTACGCGGCGTGTGCCACGTACGTGGTTTTGCCCAGTTTTCCATGGCGCGCGTCAACTTCCGTCCACGATGGCCGTCGGACACTTCTTTCCCGTGTCCACGTACAGCCCGTTCACGGGTCCGTGTAAGGGTCCGTGTACGCGGCGTGTGCCACGTACGTGGTTTTGCCCAGTTTTCCATGGCGCGCGTCAACTTCCGTCCACGACGGCCGTCGGGCACTTCTTTCCCGTGTCCACGTACAGCCCGTTCACGGGTCCGTGTAAGGGTCCGTGTACGCGGCGTGTGCCACGTACGTGGTTTTGCCCAGTTTTCCATGGCGCGCGTCAACTTCCGTCCACGACGGCCGTCGGGCACTT
>NC_041381.1:112202408-112207277 GCF_002162155.2 Triticum dicoccoides
GTCCACGACGGTCGTCGGCCAGTTTTTTCCCGTGTCCACGTAGAGCCCGTTCACGGGTCCGTGTAAGGGTCCGTGTACGTGGCGTGTCCCACGTACATGGTTTTTCCCAGTTTTCCATGGCGCGCGACCACTTCCGTCCACGACGGCCATCGGCCAGTTTTTTCCCGTGTCCACGTACAGCCCATTCACGGGTTCGTGTAAGGGTCCGTGTACGTGGGGTGTGCCACGTACGTGGTTTTGCCCAGTTTTCCATGGCGCGCGTCCACTTCCGTCCACGACGGATGTCGGCCAGTTTTTTCTCGTGTCCACGTACAGCCCATTCATGGGTCCATGTAAGGGTCCGTGTACGTGGCGTGTGCCACGTACGTGGTTGTCAGGACCCCGATCCTAAGTCACACCGATCTAGCATGTAACACATCAAATCACTTTGCGGCCTCACGCACGGTATTCCCACGGGTGCCACCTTACCTGGCCCGGGAACGTTTGCGCCTTTTGGCTCACGTATATGATAGTGCCGCTAGCATCCATATGACAAGAACCCGGGCTGACATGTCTAGTCGTGAAACCAAAGTGACACTAACTTACAGGGATAGGCATACATGACCCAACAACGAACGTGTCGGTCATCAGCGAGTGAATCCAGGCTGTAGCACTGGGCTAGCAGGACTCCGGTGAACCGGGCTGTAGCAGGCTAACAGGACTCCGAAATTCATCGCGTGACATTTCCCCGAGGGGACAGACACAGGTACGAAGAAGGACACATGCCGGCTAGCGTAAGTGTTCCGGAGCAGTAGCAAGCTACCCTGGCTCAGTGGAAACACTAGGAGACATTTCCCGGTAAGAGAGGTTACTAAGGATAAACAACTAGATAGTCAGATCCCACACATACCAAGCATTTCAATAACATACACACAATATGCTCAATATGTGCAAATACAACATGGCATCACAACATGACTCTACAATTCAAGTATTTATTCAATAGGCTCCGAGGAGCGAGATATTACAAACATGGGTCTCATGACCCAACAATCAGAGCACACAAGTCAAGCACATGCGCAAGCTTAACATGTCTGAGTACAGACATCTACAAATGAAAAAGGGCTGAGAAGCCTGACTATCTACTAGATCCTGCCGAGGGCACAAGATCGTAGCTGAGGTAACAAGCTAAACGTCGAAGTCCATGCGGTACTACTAGCGAGACTGAAGTCTCTCTGCAAAAACATAAATTAAGCAACGTGAGTACAAATGTACCCAGCAAGACATACATCAGAACTAACTACATATGCATCATTATCAACAAAGGGGATGGTGGGGTTTAACTGCAGCAAGCCAGCTTTGACTCGGTGGCTATCCTGAACTACGACTGCAAGTAACTCTTTTGAGGTGGCGCACACGAGTCCACATATTCACCATATCAATACACCACTATCAATCCGCTCCCGTCTCCCTACGAGAACGCCATCCATAGCACTCACGCTTATCTTGCGTATTTTAGAGTATCCACTTTCACTTGTCTATGAACTGTACAGGCAACCCAGAAGTCCTTTTCCGCGGACACGGCTATTCGAATAGATCATATTAACCCTGCAGGGGTGTACTTCTTCACACACGCTCTCACCACTTACCGCCATTTACACGACATGTACTCGGCAACCTTCAAGCGGAAGCCCAGCGAGGGTGTCGGCCACGACCTGACTAACCACACAAGTCTCTCGTCCAGGTTTATCGCCTATTCGGGTTCCATCCGCAAGGAGATCCGGCCAGGGTGTCGCTCACGGCCCCAAACGATGTGTGCAGGGTTCCCAAGCCCACCATCCGGGTGCTACTTGGTACACCGGGCCACTGTGCCTAGTCTGTCCCAAGCCCACCTGTACCGGGTGCCACTTGGTAGACTACTAACACTACCTACAAACATGAGAAACTAGTTGCAACTCCTCGACAGAGATCATGTTGATTAATAAGTCGAGAGGGGCACTTAAGCATTCCAATGCGTGGTAGTAGCTAGTCATGGATCACAAACATAGAACTCAGTTCCTGAGGACGGCTGCAATGAGACAACCCACCATGTACTCCTACATGGCCTCTCATCGCTACCTTTACCAAATCGTGTTCACACACTTAGCTCACACATAGTAGGACATGTTCACACGCCTCTGATTCATCCCCGATGAATCAGACCTGACTCAACTCTAAGCAGTAGCAGGCATGACAACAAGCATGAATGAGTAGGCACAACAGGCGCAAAACAACTCCTACTCATGCTAGTGGGTTTCATCTATTTACTGTGGCAATGACAGGTCATGCAAAGGATAAGGGGTTCAACTACCGCGGCAAGTAACAGTTGAATCGTTGTTGTCCTAATGCAGTAAAAGAAAGCAGGAGGGAGAGAGTGGGATTTTATCGAAATGAACAAGGGGGTTTTGCTGGCCTGGCACTTCTGAAGATAGCATTGAGTCTTCATCAGTGTCAACGATCACAACGTCAGAACATCGTCTACCGAGAGGGGGCATATACCGGCAATCAAGGAAGAACACAATCAATGCAATGCACAATATGATGCATGATCATGACATTTCAATATTCTGTGGTTTGAGCTAATGCAACTAGCAACAAAGTTAAATGAAGTTGGTTTGAACCCTAAGTTCAAATCCAAACTCCATATGTGAGAGTTTAAGTGCCATTTAATTGATTTGACCTGATAAGCAGGTATAAGTTGCTCTAGCATGCATGAAAATGGTACAGATGGATAGATTGGATTTTTCTGATCATTTTTCATATATAAATTATTTAATTTGGAGTTACGGTTGAATTTCTATGAATTTTAGAAGTTTAGGGCATTTTCTGGAATTTCCTATATAAGATTAAATCCAGAAAATAAGTTACTGCGTCAGCATGACATAGGTGTGACGTCAGCAGGTCAACTGAGTCAGCCAGGTCAAACCTGACCTGTGGGACCCATACGTCAATGCCTCAGGCTGGTTTGGGTGTATGACAGGTGGGACCGGTCAACGGACACGTCACCACAATCAACTCTGACTTGTGGGGCCCGCTTTATTAAACTAATCTAAATAGAAAATAAACCCGGAGTTAATTAGGCACGGGGCCTAGCTGTCATTGTCATAGCGTTATACTAATAACGTAATTAGTACTAATCTAATCCGGCATGTCAGCGTCACCGGAACCTCGCCGGCGGCGACCAGAACGACGGCGGCGCGGCTCAGAAACGTGCTACAGGTGGCGGTTGGACACGCGGAGACCACCGGGACGTAGGCCGTGCTCTCCCGCATCAAGAGGAGGCGGAGTTGGGCGCGGGGGTCATCGGAATCATGCCGGCGATGAGCTTTGGCGGCGGCCGGAGTTCGGGTGGTTGTGGGGTTGGCGCTAGGGGGCACGTGGGGAGAAGCTGGTGGTGGCTACGGGCTCCTGGAGACGTGTTGAGCGTGGTGGTGTGCTCGGCTTCGAGCTACAACGGCTCCAGCCACGGCGGTGACGAGGCACGGCGGCGGCGAGCTTCGGAGCTCAAGGGGACGGCAACTATAGGATGCTAGGGACGACGGGGCAAGGGGGAATCGGGTCAGCGCCTCACCGCGGAGCTGCAGGGATGGTTAGCGGGCTCGGGGACATCCGGTAGCTCTCGAATCGATGACGAGGATCCACGGCGGCCGGCGATGGAAACGGCGATGCTGGCGACGTTGTGGCACGTCCGTAGTTCCATGGCTTGGTGGAGAGGATGAGGAAGACGTCCCGGAGCTCTTGGACAGGTCAGGGGAGCAAGGGGGTGGCTATGGCCGCGGTGGCGATGAGGCCTGACGGCGGTGATGGACACGCTCGGCATAGTGAGAGAGAGGGCCGAGGAGGGGAGAGGCACGGGAGAGTGAACGAGGGGGTTCCAGGGGGTGCGTGGCGTCGTTGGAGACGTCCACAGCGTCGAGGACGCGGGCAAGCAGGGTGGAGGTGGCCGCACGGTGGTGCGCGCGCGTCGGGCATGCGTCCGTCCTCCTGGCAGGGAGGAAGACGACAGGGAGGGGGTGGCTTGGTGGGCTGGGCCGCTAGCTGGGCCGAACAGGTAAGTTAGCTAGGTGAGCGCCAGGTAGGTTCTCTCTCTCTGGTTTCTCTAATTTATTTTATTTTTGTTTCTGTTTTGTTTTGATTTAGTAAAAATACTAAACCATTTGATAAAATTCTAAAATTAATTATGTGGCTAGAACTAAAATATACCAAACCACATAAAATGTTCCAGAATTATTGGACATATATTAATTATATAAGGAATATATCCAATGCAAATATTTATTGAATTAATTCAAAGGCCCAAAATAAATGTTTCTGAGATACCAAAAATATTGGTTTGACTTTTATCTCTTGTCAATATTTTCAGAGACTAAGAAGAACATTTTCTTGGACTTCTTTGAAAATATTTTAATGTTGATTATTTCTGAAATGATTTATGAGGGTTTCAACTAACCTCAATTCAAATTTCAGAAAATTTAGACATGATGCATCAACCAAGCTAGACCAAGTGCAAGGTAGAGCTAGGGATGTGACAGTGGTTTTGCCCCGTTTTCCATGGCGCGCGACCACTTCCGTCCACGACGGCCATCGGCCAGTTTTTTCCCGTGTCCACGTACAGCCCGTTCACGGGTCCGTGTATGTGGGGTGTGCCACGTACGTGGTTTTGCCGAGTTTTCCATGGCGCGTGTCCACTTCCGTCCACGACGGCCGTCGGCCACTTTTTTCCCATGTCCACGTACAGCCCGTTCACGGGTCCGTGTAAGGGTCCGTGTAAGTGGGGTGTGCCACGTACGTGGTTTTGGCCAGTTTTCCATGGCGCGCGTCCACTTCCGTCCACGACGGCCGTCGGCCACT
>NC_041381.1:112215862-112216481 GCF_002162155.2 Triticum dicoccoides
ACGGGTCCGTGTAAGGGTCCGTGTACGCGGCGTGTGCCACGTACGTGGTTTGGCCAAGTTTTCCATGGCGCGCGTCAACTTCCGTCCACGACGGCCGTCGGCCAGTTTTTTCCCGTGTCCACGTACAGCCCGTTCACGGGTCTGTGTAAGGGTCCGTCTATGCGGCGTGTGCCACGTACGTGGTTTCGCCCAGTTTTCCATGGCGCGCGTCAACTTCCGTCCACGACGGCTGTCGGCCAGTTTTTTCCCGTGTCCTCGTACAGCCCGTTCACGGCTCCCTTTAAGTGTTTTTGCCTGGTGATCCATGGGGCGCGTCCACATCCGTCCATGAAGTATGTCAAGCACTTCTTTCCCGTGTCCCTGTACAGCCCGTTCATGGGTCCGTGTAAGGGTCTTTGTGATGAGTTGCACACATGAATCGCTGAAGTATCTTGGTCACTTGTCTCAAATAGTTTTGAGTGTGCTCGCGACTGGCCTTATCGAGTGATTACGTATTTCATTCAAGGGACTTTACCATTTTGTCTTGTCCATGACTGGTATAGCCTGATGAAGGCATCCGAATGAATCGGTCAAGTATCTTGTTCACTTGGCACATATACTTTTGAGTGTGCTCGCCACT
>NC_041381.1:112224823-112230749 GCF_002162155.2 Triticum dicoccoides
CGTCCTCGCCGGACGGCCACCGCAGGCCTCGCCGCCCCGCTTGCCTCCGCCGTCGGCCCGGCCGGCTCTCGCCGCCGCCGCCCGCAGGCCTCGCCGTCGCCTCCTGCGGCTTCCGCATCGAGCGCCGCCGCCCTCGACCTTCGTCCCCGTCGCCGGCCTCCTCGCCCGAAGCCCCGCGCCCCGCGCCCCGACCGGCGCCGCCGCGTCGCCCCTCCCCTCCGGCCGCCTCCGTCGCCTCCGGTGGCTGCCGCCGTCGTGTGCTGGCCGCCGCCGCAGATCGATCGGAGGAGCCCGAGCGCCTCTCCGTTGACCGGCCTGGGTCATGTGGGCCACGGCCTCGCCTTTCTGCCCGGCCTGCTTCCCCTCTGCATCCTGGGCTGAGCCCAGTGGTGAGCCCCCGCTATCCCACGCCCGTGCGTCATTTTGCTATCCGACGCACACATGTTTTTTTTCCTGAAAACGACCAAGTCCCCAGATTCTGTGTAATTTTTATGCCATGTTCATGCCATCGTAACTCTGCATTCGTAGCTCCGTTTTGTGCGTGTAATATGTCAGATTGTTCGCCTCGACGAGTACATCATTTCGTTCCATTGCATCATTTTAATTTGAGATCATCTAGATGCCCGAATCATCGTTGTAAGAGTGCTTCATGATGTTTTCTGCTGTCTGTTAACAGAACGAGCTCTTTTGTCATTTTTGCCATGATTGATGTGTGCATCCTATGGAGTTCATGTGTACATGTGTTTTGAACTAGGCCATGCCATCCTTACATGGGTGTATGCCATGTAATTTTGTGATCAATGTGGTGACTAGCACAAGCATGTAAACTAGGCATCATGATGTTGCTGTTTTAATCCCTGTTCTGCTGTAATTTTCATGCCATATAAACATGTTGCTACTAATCATTCTATGCACAATCTGGAGATGTTCTATAAACATGTTTTGAACTACATGTAATCCTCTATCTATCCATGCCCCTGGTTGCATTTATAGGTTGCTGTAGCTTGTTGTAATCTTGCTCTAAAGTTGCTTGAAAATGTTGCTGTCAGCCTATTTACATTAAGTTCACTTGTTCCCATGTGTTTTCCTAGTGATCCATGCATCCTATGACCTTGATATTGCCATGCTTAGCTTCACAAACATGCCTTCTTACTGTTTGTAGCCTTGCCATGCCATGTAACGCTCTGTAGTGAGTTGCACAAGCTCATCTTCATGCCTTCATAATTATATTCCTGCCATGTATGAATCTGTTTAATAACTTGCTATGTTTACGTGGGTGCCATCCTATTTTCTGATCCTTTTTGGCTTATGGTCAGTAAGAGTCTTTTGATCTATGCAATTAGTAGATTCATTCCATGCCTTTGTTTGTCATTATAAGTTCCTGTAACATGTTGTTTGATAGCTCTAAACATTACATCGTGCTGTTATTTTCTGCAAAGTCTGAAATTGTAATAACTTGCAATCTTACCATGTGTGTTTGAGTATGTTCTAGTGATTTCTAGAGATAGCTCAGTGTTCATGTTTTGTAATGATTTACCTGTACGTAATGTCCATGCCTTTTGTTATTATGTTGGTGTGCTTTAGTATGTTGTTTTGATGCTTGCAATATGCCTAGTCGCTGTTTTGGACAGCTTGTCCTTTAAACTTGTTCCATGTGCATGTGTTGAACCGTTGCTCCGTTTTGAGTGTGCTCTATATGAAACTTGCTTAGAATTGCATGTAGTTTCATATTATCATGTTGCATCCATGTTTTGAGGTGTTTGCTTGATGTTTGGGTGCATTTTGCATCAATGCCATGTTTGACTTGTTTTGCTCATATCTTCTAAGCCATAGCTCCGAACTAAATGAACTTTATATGTAACTTGACTAGAATCTCGTGTAGATCATCGTTGTGCATCTTAACTTGATGTTTAACAACTTGAACATAAGGTTTATTCAGATCTGGACCAACTTCGAAATATGCATATGAGGACTTACCGGAATTGTTATATGTTGTTCCCGGCCTCATTTAAACTTGCTTTGATGTGTTGTTCTTGTTTGCATCATCTCTTGCCATGAGTAGCTCCATGTAGCCTTGTCTTGCATCTTACTTGCTTGTTGTGCATCATGTCTTGTATATGTGTGGTGTGTTTACTATATTGTGTGCTTCTTCTTGTTAGTTCCTGTTTCGTTGCGATCGTGAGGATTCGTTAGTCTACGATTGGTTCGGCTTCATCCATTCGTCTTCTTCATGGATTCGTCCTTCTTCCTTGCGGGATTTCAGGCAAGATGACCGCTACCCTAGATATCACTACTATCATTGCTATGCTAGTTGCTTCGTTCTATCGCTTTGCTGCGCTACCTATCATCTGTTTATCGAGCCATCCCTTGTTGCCATGAACCTCTAACCTTTGACACCTTACCTATGCAAACCGTTGTTTGGCTATGTTACCGCTTTTGCTCAGCCCTCTTATAGCATTGCTAGTTGCAGGTGAAGTTGAAGATTTCTCCATGGTGGATAGGATTTTGGTTGGGATATCACAATATCTCATATATTATTAATGCATCTATATACTTGGTAAAGGGTGGAAGACTCGGCCTTTTGCCTAGTGTTTTGTTCCACTCTTGCCGCCCTAGTTTCCGTCATACCGGTGTTATGTTCCCGGATTTTGCGTTCCTTACGCGGTCGGGTGATTTATGGGACCCCCTTGACAGTTCGCTTTGAATAAAACTCCTCCAGCAAGGCCCAACCTTGGTTTTACCATTTGCCTCACCACCACCTATCCTTTCCCTTGGGTCGGCCAACCCGAGGGTCATCTTTATTTTAGCCCCCCCCCGGGCCAGTGCTTGTCTAAGTGTTGGTCCGAACTAGAGCCCTTTGCAGCGCCCCCTCGGGGAAACTTGAGGTCTGGCTTTAGTTGTACGGATTGCTCATCCGGTGTTGCCCTGAGAACGAGATATGTGCAGCTCCTATCGGGATTGTCGGCGCATCGGGCGGCTTCGCTCGTCTTGTTTTACCATTGTCGAAATGTCTTGTAAACCGGGATTCCGAGTCTGATCGGGTCTTCCTGGGAGAAGGTCTATTCCTTCGTTGATCGCGAGAGCTTGTCATGGGCTAAGTTGGGACACCCCTGTAGGGTATAATCTTTCGAAAGCCGTGCCTGCGGTTATAGGAAGATGGGAATTTGTTAATGTCCGGTTGTAGACAACTTGACACCAGATCCGAATTAAAACACATCAACCGTGTGTGTAGCCGTGATGGTCTCTTCTCGGCGGAGTCCGGGAAGTGAACACGGTTTCTGTGTTATGTTTGACGTAAGTAGGAGTTCAGGACCACTTCTTGATCATTGCTAGCTTCACGACCGTTCTGCTTGCTCTCTTCTCGCTCTTATTTGCGTATGTTAGCCACCATATATGCTTAGTCGCTGCTACATCCTCACCACTTTACCCCTTCCTTTCCTTTAAGCTTTGCTAGTCTTGATACCAGGGTAATGGGATTGCTGAGTCCTCGTGGCTCACAGATTACTACAACAACAGTTGCAGGTACAGGTTAATCGATGATCATGACGCGAGAGCGATGTTTGGTTGCTTTGAGTTCTTCTTCTGCTTCTTCGATCAGGGGATAGGTTCCAGGTCGTCAGCCTGGGCTAGTAGGGTGGATGTCGTTTGAGTTTCTGTTTGTGTTTCATCCGTAGTTGTATGATGCTCTGATGTATTGTGATGTTGTATTCATGTGGCACTGTATGCCTTATGTATGTATCCCCATCTATTATGTAATGTTGATGTAATGATATCCACCTTGCAAAAGCGTTTCAATATGCGGGTCTATCCTTGGTGGGACCTTCAAGTTCCTTTTGGATAGGGTCGCATATTGGGCGTGACACTCCCTCTCCGGAACCGAACCCTAATTCTCCGTCACCCGTCACCACTATGGTAGGCCCCTATCCTACCATTGAAAGTTGATAGGGCAGAAATTTGAATGATGCATCGCTGGCACGAAGGCCGTGCGATCCGTCGAGTTATCATGAATCATCGGATCAGCGAGCAGAGCCCACGTCAGCCTTTTATCTAATAAATGCGCCCCTCCCAGAAGTCGGGGTTTGTTGCATGTATTAGCTCTAGAATTACTACGGTTATCTGAGTAGCACGTACCATCAAACAAATTATAACTGATTTAATGAGCCATTCGCAGTTTCACAGTTCAAATTGGTTCATACTTGCACATGCATGGCTTAATCTTTGTGACAAGCATATGACTACTGGTAGGATCAACCAGGTAGCACGTCCTTCGTGACGCCCAGCACGGCTATCGTCCTGCGCTTCCACTTTCGTGGAAACTCAGAGGCAACAGCCGGACCGGTTGTCGCTCTTGAGCGGCACAGCTCATCCTCCTTGAGGATCGGCGCAGAGAGTTGCGTATCCTACCACGTAACTGTGGAGAGGTAGAGGCAACTCCTGTTCCAGTTGTTCTCAGTTCGGAGAGCTTTCGGTCGGGTCGAGGCAACCGAAAGGGCCACGACCCTTTATCGTGGGCAGCATCCGAGACCAAAAGCGGGAGCGAGGTTGCCTTGATAGCAACGGGCACGTAATGTGCCAGCGCCACGAGGCAACGCCGCAAGCGCTATTTGGCCGCAGCGGCACACCCAAAGGGCGTCCGCCGCGAGGCAACAATTATCCGAAGCACCACTTCCCGTAGGTCAGGTACTAGCATGCAAGCACTCTTAATCCAGCGATTCGAAGCCACACGACGGACGGGACACGGCGTCGGTAGTCGGCCACAGTACAACGGGGGATCTACCGGCAAACACGGGTCCAAAGCTACTCATGCGCTTAGTAGCCAACAAGCGGTCAAACCAACCAAGCCTCCGCCCGTGCAGAGCACGGGAGGATCACTTGCACGAAGGTGTCCTGCAAGGCCAAATCACGCGTGTCACACCAGCAGCAATAAAGCTACGGATGCAATGATTTTCCGAGGACAACTTTATCGGGACGTCGGTGCAACGTTGTCGGACGGTCTTATCGTGCACGAAACGGGCTACTTTCCTGTTTCCCGAGCCGCATTCGGCTGTTGGGTCAGAATTTCACTTGAGACGTACAGGGGACCGGGACAGCGATGACGTTGCCACCGAGGGGCAACTGTTTTCCAAAGGCGACATTCGAGGGACACCGTTGCGACTGTTTACCGTTGGTCGGATCGTGTACGTAACGGGGTACTTTCCTGTTTCCCGAGCCACGTTCGGCTGTTGGGTCAGGATTTCTCACGAGACGTACACCTTCGTGATGGCATAACGATGGTACATCCGAGGCAACATTGGGAAAGGATGTGCGTACGTGAACACAGGTGTTTTTCCTAAGAAAAAACACCCGTGTTCCATACGCCCACCAGGAAGGACCCCTCCTCCCTACTATACCTGAGGGTTTTAGCCCCCATTGGGACCCCTGTCCTTAGTTTGTGAAGGAGGGGTACACTATTTCGAAACGCTGCCATGGCAGCGTTTTTTTTCCATGAGACATGTTTTCGCTGCCATGGCACCGTTTCTTGACCATCATTAGTTAGTTTTGAGCCGGTTCGCATGGCGGATGGGTCATTTTTTTCTCGGACCTCTCGTACCCGTTCACGGGTCCGTGTAAGGGTCCGTGTACGTGGCATGTGCCACGTACGTGGTTTTGCCCAGTTTTCCATGGCGCGCGTCCACTTCCGTCCACGACGGCCGTCGGCCACTTTTTTCCCGTGTCCACGTACAGCCCGTTCACGGGTCCGTGTAAGGGTCTGTGTACGTGGCGTGTGCGTTGTACGTGGTTTTGCCCACTTTTCCATGGCGCGTGTCCACTTCCGTCCACGACGGCTGTCGGCCAGTTTTTTCCCGTGTCCACGTACAGCCCGTTCACGGGTCCGTGTAAGGGTCCGTGTACGTGGTGTGTGCCATGTACGTGGTTTTGCCCCGTT
>NC_041381.1:112232387-112234887 GCF_002162155.2 Triticum dicoccoides
GGTCTGTGTATGTGGGGTGCGCCACGTACGTGGTTTTGCCCAGTTTTCCATGGCGTGAGTCCACTTCCGTCCACGATGGCCGTCGGCCAGTTTTTTCCCGTGTCCACGTACAGCCCGTTCACGGGTCCGTGTAAGGGTCTGTGTACGTGGCGTGTGCCACATACGTGGTTTTGCCCCGTTTTCCATGGCGCGCGACCACTTCCGTCCACGACGGCCGTCGGCCAGTTTTTTCACGTGTCCACGTACAGCCCATTCACGGGTCCGTGTAAGGGTCCATGTACGTGGGGTGTGCCAGGTACGTGGTTTTGCCCAGTTTTCCATGGCGCACGTGTCAGGACCCCGACTCAATGCCACATCGATCTAGCATGTAACACCTCATATCACTTTGCGGCCTCACGCACGGTATTCCCACGGGTGTCGTCTTACCTTAGCCCGGGACCGTTTGCACCTTTTGGCACACGTATATGACAGCGTCGCTAGCATCCATATGATAAGGAGCCCGGGCTGACATGGCTAGTCGTAAACCCAAAGTGGCACAGACTTACAAGGACAGGCATCCATGACCCAGCATCGAACGTGTCGGTCATCAGCGAGTGAATCCAGGCTGTAGCACTGGGCTAGCAGGACTCCGGTGAACCGGGCTGTAGCGGGCTAACAGGACTCCGATATTCATCGCGTGACATTTCCCCGAAGGGACAGACACAGGAACGAAGAAGGACACATGCCGGCCAGCCTAAGTGTTCCGGAGCAGTAGCAAGCTACCATGGCTCGGTGGAAACATTTAGGAGACATTTCCCGGTAAGAGAGGCTACTAAAGATAAACAACTAGATGGTCAGATCCCACACATACCAAGCATTTCAATAACATACACACAATATGCTCGATATGTGCAAATACAACATGGCATCACAACATAACTCTACAACTCAAGTATTTTAATCAATAGGCTCCGAGGAGCGAGATATTACAAACATGGGTCTCATGACCCAACAATCAGAGCATACAAGTCAAAGCACAAGCGGAAGCTATCATGTCTGAGTACAGACATCTATAAATGAAAAAGGCTGAGAAGCCTGACTATCTACCAGATCCTGCCGAGGGCACAAGATCGTAGCTGAGGTAACAAGCTAAACGTCGAAGTCCACGTGGAACTACTAGTGAGACCGAAGTCTCTCTGCAAAAACATAAAATAGGCAAACGTGAGTACAATTGTTCCCAGCAAGACTTACATCAGAACTAACTACATATGCATCATTATCAACAAGGGGATGGTGGGGTTTAACTACAGCAAGCCAGCTTTGACTCGGTGGCTATCCTGAACTACGACTGCAATGTAACTCTTTTGAGGTGGCGCACACGAGTCCACATATTCACCATATCAATACACCACTATGGATCCACTCCCGTCTCCCTACGAGAGCGCCATCCATAGCACTCACGCTTATCTTGCGTATTTTAGAGTATCCACTTTCACTTGTCTATGAACTGATATAAGCAACCCAGAAGTCCTTTACCGCGGACACGGCTATTCGAATAGATGATGTTAACCCTGCAGGGGTGTACTTCTTCACACACGCTCTCACCACTTACCACCGTTTACACGACATGTACTCGGCAACCTTCAAGCGGAAGCCCAACGTGGGTGTCGGCCACGGCCTGCCCAAACACTCAAGTCTCTAGTCCAGGTTTATCGCCTATTCGGGTTCCATCCATGAGGAGATCCGGCCGGAGTTTCGCTCACAGCCCCAAACGATGTGAACAGGGTTCCGTGACACCAAACGGGCACCCGGTTTACCCGGCCACGTGCCTACCGCATCACAGCCCACCCCTACGGTCAGCGCTGCGCACGGCCTCCAGCATACTACAAACACCAGAAACTACTTGCAACTCCTGGACAGAGGACAAGGGTGATCAAGGAGCCGAGAGGGTCCATTGGTTTCGGGCCCAATGCGTGGTAGTAGCTGAATCATGGATCACAAACACAGAACTCAGTTCCTGAGGACGGCTGCAATGAGACAACCCACCATGTACTCCTACATGGCCCCTCACCGCTACCTTTACAAAATCGTGTTCACACGCTTAGCTCACACACCGTAGGACATGTTCACACACCTCTGATTCATCCCGGATGAATCAGACCTGACTCAACTCTAAGCAGTAGCAGGCATGACAAACAAGCATGAATGAGTAGGCACATCAGGGCTCAAACAACTCCTACTCATGCTAGTGGGTTTCATCTAATTACTGTGGAATGACAGGTCATGCAGAGGATAAAGGGGTTCAGCTACCGCAGCAAGTAACAGATGAATCGATGTTGTCCTAATGCAGTAAAAGAGAGCAGGAGCGAGAGAGTGGGATTGTATCGGAATGAACAAGGGGGTTTTGCTTGCCTGGCACTTCTGAAGATAACATTGAGTCTTCATCAGTGTCAACGATCACATCCTCGGAACATCGTCTACCGAGAGGGGGAAAATACCGGCAAGAAAGAAGAACTACAAT
>NC_041381.1:112242387-112268587 GCF_002162155.2 Triticum dicoccoides
GCCGCCGACGTGGTACTCGCCGGCGACCACCACCACCTCCCACAGACGCGAAATGGCGCCCTGATCATGGAGGTACACTCCTATCTCCCTGCCTTGCCGTGGATCGCCGCCGGCGACCACCGCGGCTCCCGGGCGCCGACGAGCCCCGACTCCCCTGTTTGAACTTTCAAACCTGACGGGTGGGACCCGCCCGTCAGCCTCTCTTTTGTTTCTTTTAAAATGGTTTGCAGAAGGCGTACTCTGGCAAATACGCTTCCTCTCTGAACCGTTTTTCTGGATTCTTCTGCAAAGCCCCCTGGAAGTTTTCTGTTTCATTACAGATGGGTCCTTGGACCAAAACTCTTATAACTTTTGATCAGAAAAGTATTTTTGATTAATTCTTTTTCTGTTCTCTTTAGATTTTTGTCTAGTTTTTTATGATATTTATTTGAAAAAAATTTGGAACACTTTCCTGTACACTCACGGTATTTACGTTGCGTACGTATTTTTCTTATACCGTAGATACCGGAGGAGGTGACGGAGCTGCAAACTTCGCAAAGTTAGACTCCGACTATTCCGAACCAGGCATGCATGTTTGAACTCTTAATATGATGAGTGTTGTTGCATGTTTGCATTTTAGTATAGTCATGGCATGTTTATGAACATCACTTTGCATGATATATCTCATGCACATAATCGGAAAGTAGGTTTCGGAAAGCATTATGTTGTTGGATACATATTTGCAAAGCCATGTGTTGGTATGAGGATGTGTAAGATGGCAGTGTTGTGACATGCCAGTCTTATGCCAGATTATATGACTTCCGTGTCGTCATGACACAATTCACATTCCCATTCATTCCATCCTATACTGTCACATGTTTTCCGAGAAGAATATGGCATAGTAAGTTGCAAATCGTTTTCCTGGTACACACCAAGTGGAGAGGCCGGGATGAGGGTTCCATGGCCCTGGATTAAAGCCCGTCATCCGGTCAGGGGGCATGGGTGTTGCCGGTTGGGACCGAGAGGGGGGCACCCCTTAGAGCGCGCGTATAGAAATTTGATCCCATGCTATTCGAGGTTGTGGCCTCCCCGTCTCAAAGTTTTTCTTGGACGTTGTAAAGGATGATTCCTGGCAACGTGAGGTGAAATGGGTGTGTACTAGTTAAATGTGTTTCTACTGAAATACCGTAAACGGAACTAGTCCTTCGTGACTACGGAAATCCGTTGGATGTGTTCAGTTCTTCCAAACTCTGCAGAGTCTCAATCTTTCAATAATCTTGTACTTTGTTCAAGTACTATAATTATCTTATCTTGTCAGGTATCAGCCTCAGTGACAAAAACTCCGGTGGGATTTATGTGTAATAAATCCGGATAAAAGATTATTCTTGTGGATGGACTAATCTCGTTATTTACATTTATTACAAAGCCCTGTCTGTGATGTCGCTAAGACGTCCGACGGTGGCATACCTGTTATTTGCTTTTGTTAAAGCCCTGTCTGAGATGTCGCTCAGACGTCCGACGGTGGTATTTCTTTTAAAGCCCTGTCTGTGATGTCGCTCAGACGTCCGATGGTGGTATTTCTTTTAAAGCCCTGTATGTGATGTCGCTCAGACGTCCGACGGTGGTATTTCTTTTAAAGCCCTGTCTGTGATGTCGCTCAGACGACCGATGGTGGTATTTCTTTTAAAGCCCTGTCTGTGATGTCGCTTAGACGTCCGACGGTGGTGTTTCTTTTAAAGCCCTGTCTGTGATGTCGCTCAGACGTCCGACGGTGGTATTTCTTTTAAAGCCCTGTTTGTGATGTCGCTCAGACGTCCGACTGTGGTATTTCTTTTAAAGCCCTTTATGTGATGTCGCCCAGACGTCCGACTGTGGCATTTCTTTTAAAGCCCTTTATGTGGTGTCGCTAAGACGCCCGACTGCGGCATGCATTTTTATTTATTTACCTTTCGAGGCGTCGCTCGAGACACCCGATCGTTTTTCAGTTATTAAATTTTGATACATCAAGTTCTGCAATATTACCGTTGTTAATTGAGTATCATACTTTGTTCATGACGCATTCATGCATTCATTGATTATATATTTTGTCCGAACTGTCTTGCGAGTACTTTCAAGTACTCACCTGGCTTGTTGATTTGGCCAGATGCTGATGAAGGCGATCTCATGGATGAAGAGTTTGATAGCGAGTCCGACGCCTAGAGGAGTCCCAGTTAGTCCCGTGCGATCCTGTCTTGGTCATTGTATTATCCGCTTCCGCAACCCCGAATAAATTCATCGAGCCTCACCTCGACGCTCGATGTACTGCCACTAGAAGTCAAGTTATCCACCACCACTTTTCCCTCGAGCTAGTAGCATGCCACCCCACCCCTGTGTCAAAACTGCCCATATGTAATATATTGGCGAGTCTGTAATAAATTGTTGAGCATCCTCAGCTCAACCCTGTAATATAGTTGATGCTACTAGTTCTCTGTTTATCAAGCTTTTGTCTACCAGAAAGGATGACTTTTCCTATACTGGGATTTAAAGATTGGTTTTCTCAATAAACATTTTTATTGAAAAACCGGTCGTGACAAGTGCCCCGAGGGACACGCCTTTCGGCGCGCGGGTACCGGCCGTGCCGACGACGGCCACCGAGGGCACCTAGGGCCCCCGGGCTTTGGCCGCCGGCGCGGCCGACAACAGTCCACACCCCGAGCCGAGCGGAGGACCAGCAAAAGCCGTTCCGCATACGGCCGGGGCGCATCGCCGGCACCCATCTGCTTCCCTCCCGGCAATTTCAAGCACTCTTTGACTCTCTTTTCGAAGTCCTTTTCATCTTTCCCTCGCGGTACTTGTTCGCTATCGGTCTCTCGCCTGTATTTAGCCTTGGATGGAGTCTACCGCCCGATTTGGGCTGCATTCCCAAACAACCCGACTCGTTGACGGCGCCTCGTGGGGCGACAGGGTCCGGGCCGAACGGGGCTCTCACCCTCCCAGGTGCCCCTTTCCAGGGGACTTGGGCCCGGTCCGTCGTTGAGGACGCCTCTCCAGACTACAATTCGGACGGCACAGCCGCCCGATTCTCAAGCTTGGCTGCTCCCGGATCGCTCTCCGTTACTAGGGGAATCCTTGTAAGTTTCTTCTCCTCCTCTTATTTATATGCTTAAACTCAGTGGGTAGTCCCGCCTGACCTGGGGTCGCGGTCGAAGCGACGTGCGCTTCGTTTGTTGGGTCGTTTAGAGGCCATAATGCCAGCTGTGCGTCGGATGCACTGCATTCATAAAGCGAGGACGCCCACCATGCGCTGCGTCCGGCGCGGTACGCCGGCGGCCCGATCTTCAGTCCACCGCCCCTTGCGAGACGAGGGACCAGATGCCGCATCCCGATTCCCATTAAGGGTGGTTTGGGAGCGTGTTTTGGCGTGACGCCCAGGCAGGCGTGCCCTCGGCCGAGTGGCCTCGGGCGCAACTTGCGTTCAAAGACTCGATGGTTCACGGGATTCTGCAATTCACACCAGGTATCGTATTTCGCTACGTTCTTCATCGATGCGAGAGCCAAGATATCTGTTGCCGAGAGTCGTGTGGATTAAATAGCTTTGCAACACAAGGGACGGCTAGCAAACTAGCCATGCCCCCGGGTTAGGCACAGTGTTCCTTGACGCCTTCGGCGCCGTGGGTTCTTTTACCCCGAGCCCCCACCCGCTCCGAGGAGGGGAGGTGGTCGAGGCATTGGCCGAGCGACGGATGGTGCCGTCGCTGATGGATTGGATGATGCGTGCGCGGTCTGTTTTGGTCAGGGTCACGACAATGATCCTTCCGCAGGTTCACCTATGGAAACCTTGTTACGACTTCTCCTTCCTCTAAATGATAAGGTTCAATGGACTTCTCGCGACGTTGGGGGCGGCGACCCGCCCCCGTCGCCGTGATCCAAACACTTCACCGGACCATTCAATCGGTAGGAGCGACAGGCGGTGTGTACAAAGGGCAGGGACGTAGTCAACGTGAGCTGATGACTCGCGCTTACTAGGCATTCCTCATTGAAGACCAACAATTGCAATGATCTATCCCCATCATGATGAAATTTCCCAAGATTACCCGGGCCTGTCGGCCAAGGCTATTGTAATGCCCCGGATACAACTTTCCATATTCGTAACTCCGACTCTTGCCATTTCTGGCTATGTGATTTATTTTTCCTCCGTGGTTGGGTTTTTGTCTGCTGTTTTGCATTTTGTTCTTGTTATGCATCTCGTCTCATGTCATCATTCGCATTGCATCGGCATCGTTTTCATAAAACTTGCATCCGCTCGTAGTTTCCGTGTCCCCCCTTGCTTTTGTTGGCCATTCCAAACCAATCAGGGTTTCACTTCCCTCTTGACCGTGACCACCTAACCTCTCTTGCCAGCTCGCAGCCCCCTCGCGCACATGTTCGAAACTCCCCCGAACCCGACCCGAGCGGTCATGACCAATGGGTCCGGATCATCCCCCAACATCCCGAAAACATCTCTGTTTTCTTATTTGGTCTCCCTAGCCTATTTATCCGGGACCGTCTGATTTCG
The DNA here is from genome assembly GCF_002162155.2 of Triticum dicoccoides. Lineage (NCBI taxonomy): Eukaryota > Viridiplantae > Streptophyta > Magnoliopsida > Poales > Poaceae > Triticum > Triticum dicoccoides. Next base: position 112,246,901 of record NC_041381.1, read on the forward strand.
ATCGGAGGGACCAGATGCACCTAACCAAAAATTCACCTACTATATAATCAGCCTAGCTAACCCTAGACCCTAGAGCTGTCCCATCAATCCCCACGCCGCCGCCACTCCACCGAATCCCCCCTCGGGATCTCCCCTGCCCGATTCACCCAACCAGCGCTCTCCCTCCTCCTCGTTCCAGATGCCCGAGCCCCAATCCAAAATTCCTCTCAGCCTCCATCCTGTAGCCTTCGACCACCTCCCTCGTCACGCGCGCCCATCCACGAGCAGTCCAAGCCGCATCAGCCAGCCGCAGCACCTCCCTGCTCGATCTTGTGCTCGAGGCGCCCGAGTTCCTCGCCTGCTGTCCGTCGAAACGAGCAGGAGCTCGTCCATGGCGCCTCCTTGTGCTTCCTCTCGCTGCCCAAGACGAACGCCTCCATCCCTCGGCCTCGTGCCACCCCGAGCCTCCTTACGTCGGCGTCCCAGCCACCTGGACCATGCCCCGTCGACCCCGCAGCAGAACCAGGTCGTGACGCCCCTGCCCTTCATATTCTCTTCTGCTCTGTTCTCTCCTCCCCGTAACCTCTATCTCCCTCTCCAGGAACTCCTCCACCACGCCATGGCTGCGGCTGAGCTTGCCTCGTTCCCCGGGCATCCTCGTCGGCCTTCGGAGTTGGCTCGTCCACACCGGGGTTTCCCAGCCGTCGCCCGCCTCGTTGTCATCGCGCCTAGGCCTGCGTCCTCCTCATCCTAGCGTCGTCCGCGACCAAGTCCGGCCGGATCCGGACGAAGTCGATCTCCCCGCGCCCCGCCGTCTGCTGCGTCCTCTGCATCGAGCCGGTGCGCCATTCCCCTGCTTCTGCGTGTGAGCACGCGAGGACAACGAGCAGCGCCAAGTCCAGATCGATCCCCTGCTTCCCTGCATCGGTCGCGTTGACCGCAGCCTCGATCCGAGCCAGCCTCCTCGTGCCCGCGTGGGCCTCGTCGCGCAGCCGGCACAGCGCAGCTCCCAGCCGGCCTCCCTCTGCTTCCAATCGGGCCTCAGCCATGGGTGAGGAGCCCCCAACAGCCCCTCTGCTCTTTCGGGCCAGCCAGATTCGGCCCAGCTCCTGTTTTTTTTTCGTGCTGCGATTTTAACATTATCCAGTGTATTACAATTTTGCAGAAAACCCCTCATATATCATACATTTAATAACTCATAAACCATGCATCCGTTTAAAATGATATTAACATGTAAAATGCTTTGAATTTTGTGTAGATTAATAATATTCCACTTTCATCCATGTTTAAAATGTTTAAAATGTTGTTTGTTTAAATTTGCTCAAATGCCATGCTAAAATGCTTTATTTCGTAACTAAATAACCGTAACTCTGTTTTAAATAAACTTTATATGTAAATGGGGTGGAAAAATGCCTAGTTTAACATGGTCCAGTTTATTTTCCTGTTTAACAACCTTAAAATATGGTTTAGGGCAGAACAGTACCGAATCTAAAATATGCATATGGGGATTTTCCGGACTTGTTGTTTGCTATTCCGGCCTCATTTAAACTTGTCTAGATAGGTAGTTTTTCATATGCTTCACCCCTTGCCATGTTTAATAACATTTAATATTGTTGGGTACAAAATCGAGAGAGAACTAAATAATTAATGTGGTGTTTCGTCAATATGCTACTTGTTGCATATTGCGCTCCATTTAACTTGTAGTGTTGTTTGTGCATATTGTCATGCCATGCCTCATTAAACCGGACATGCATCATACTTGTTTGTGTATCATGCCATGTTTATGCTTGTGCATTTACCATGTTGTTTGTTTCTTTCCGGTGTTGCTTCTTAGTTCCGGTAATGTTGCGATTGTGAGGATTGGTTCGACTACATTCGTCTGTCTTCTTCATGGACTCGTTCTTCTTCCTAGCGGGATTTCAGGCAAGATGACCGCTACCCTGGATCTCACTACTATCATTGCTATGCTAGTTGTTTTGTTCTATCGCTATGCTGCGCTACCTATCACTTGCTCTTCAAGCCTCCCAAATTGCCATGTCAGCCTCTAACCTTTTTCACCCTTCCTAGCAAACCGTTGTTTGGCTATGTTATAGCTTTGCTCAGCCCCTCTTATAGCGTTGTTAGTTGCAGGTGAAGTTGAAGATTGCTCCATGGTGGACAGGATTATGTTGGGATATCACAATATCTCTTATTTAATTAATGCATCTATATAATTGGTAAAGGGTGGAAGACTCGGCCTTATGCCTGGTGTTTTGTTCCACTCCTGCCGCCCTAGTTTCCGTCATACCGGTGTTATGTTCCCGGATTTTGCGTTCCTTACGCGGTTGGGTGATTTATGGGACCACCTTGATAGTTCGCTTTGAATAAAACTTCTCCAGCAAGGCCCAACCTTGGTTTTACCATTTGCCTCACCTAGCCCTTTTTCCCTTGGGTTTTCGGAGCCCGAGGGTCATCTTTAGTTTACCCCCCCCCCCCGGGCCAGTGCTCCTTCGAGTGTTGGTCCAACCTGAGCGATGTCCGGCGCCCCCTGGGCAACCAGGGTCTATGCCAACCCGACGTCTTGCTCATTTGGTGTGCCCTGAGAACGAGATATGTGCAGCTCCTATCGGGATTTGTTGTCACACCCTAGCTAGTTCATGCATTAGAATGTTGCATCATGTTTATTCTTTCATCAGAAACCTAAAATGGGGATGACAGAACCCCCAGCCCCCTCTGAAACCAACTAGGGTTTACTAAAAACTTTTTCAATGAACCTGAAATGCCCTTCTAAAATGCCCATCATTTTTGTCTTGGTTCAGAACTTCTGCCAGAAGTGATGCACATTTTCCTAGGCCATCTTAGGGTTTTTGAATTAAATCATAAATATTTGAATTTGGGCATTTAAAATTATATAAAATATTTAAATGCTCAAATATCTCCAAACTAAAATGTTTCATGTTGGAAATAATCCAACTATGGACCAGGAGTAGTTTGGTGATTTTAGGAGTTGCCTAAGTATTTTTAATAATTCAACAAAGTTGCAGAAGTATTAAAAAAACAGAAACAGGAGAAATAGAAAAAACTTACCTGGCGCCAGCACCCGGCCCACCTGCCGGCCCAGCCCAGTGCCGCTCCAGCGAGCTGCTTGCCGGCCAGGCAGGCAGGCAGGTGCCCGACGGCGACCGCAGCGCGCGCCACGCAGCTGGCCGTCGCCCTGCTTCACCTCCTCGCCTTGGGACTGGATGGATGAGCTCCACGCTGCTCCGTGAACCTCCAGGACACCTCCATTCTCCCCCCAACCCCTCTCTCTCGCGCTCCCCCGCCATGGCCGACGCCATCGCCGCCACCCCCTCGTAGTAGCCACGCCCTCCGTCAACCCCACGCCGTGCCACCGTGTCCAGGAGCTCCGCTACCCTCCTCTTCTTCGAGCAAGCCGAGCCCCGAGCGCTCGCAAGGCCCGAGCCCACCGCATCGACCTCGACCGAACCGCCGTCGCCGGAGATCCCCTTCAACGCCGACGTCGCTCCGGCCCGTCCCCGGCCGCACCAAGTGCTTCGTCGAACTCCCTGTGAGCTTACCCATCTTCCCCTCCCTTCTTTTCTTGCTCCCGAGCCGTGTAGCGACCTCCCGAAGCTCAACCGCACCCACCGCCCCAGAGCTCGTCGCCGACGTGCTCTCGGTCACCCTCCGGCCACAAACTGGTGTCCATCATGTTCACCATGTCACGTAGCACCTAACCAGCTACTCCCCGCACCTCACCGACCCCTCTAGCGTAAAGTTCGTCTTCGGCCGAACTCCGGTGGCCGCCAAAGTCGTCGCCGGCGCCAACTCCGGCCACCCCGACCCCAACGGACTCCACCAAGAGCTGCGGCTCGTCCTCAGCTCCACTCCGATGGCCTCCGCGACCCATTTGGTGGCCGGAACGACCAAAACCACTTCCGCCGCCGCGTCGGGCTCGCCGGCGGCTAAACGCCGGTGCAGCCGACCCGGATTTGACCACGGGTGGGCCCTGGTTGACTCTCCTGAGTCAATGACAGGTGGGGCCCAGCCCTGTTAATTAAATAGGTTTAGTTTTAATTAAACTTTAACTAAACTAATCACACTGACACGCGGGACCCACTGTCAGGTTTGACCCGGACCGTGTCCCGTTGACCTGCTGATGTCACACTGACGTCAGGCTGACGCAGTAATTGATTTTCTGGATTTAATCTAATATAGGAAATTCCAGAATATAGTTTAAACTTAAAAAATTCATAACTTTTAATCTGTAACTCCAAATCAGACAACTTATATATGAAAAATGATCAGAAAAATTCAATCTATCCATATGTACTATTTTCATGCATGATTAAACAAGTTAACTTGATGTTTAATGCAGAACAAGGAAAAACACTTTAAAGGGCCATGTATGAGTTTGAAATTTGAATCATTGATTCAAATTGGTTCAAACCCTTCTGGTCTTAGTTGCATTAGCCCAACACACTCATATTGCCATGTTTCATGCATGCATCATATTGTTGCACATTGTTTGGTGATGGTTGTGTATCGGTGTTCTTTGCGGCAGGTTCTGCCTCCGAGGAGTACCGTGATTACCCTAACAAAGAACCGTATCAGTGCATCGAACCATCAGGCCAGCAACCAACCATTTGATCATATCGATACAATCCCATGTTCTCGCTCCTGCTCTCTTTTACTGCATTAAGACAACGCGTTTCAAACTGCTGTGTGCTACGGTAGTTGAACCCACTTCCTCTGCATGACCTGTCATTGCCACAGTAACTAGATGAAACCCACTAGCATGTGTAGGAGTTGTTTGAGCCATATGTATGTGTTGTTCCTACCTTGCTATGCCTGCTATGCTTAGAGTCGCGTCAGGTCTGATTCATCTGGGTGATGGACTAGAGTGAAATGATTATGTCGGTAATGAGAGTGGTGTGGTGAACACGATTTGGTAAAGGTATCGATGAGAGGCCATGTAGGAGTACATGGTGGGTTGTTTCATTGAAGCCGACCTTAAGCACTGAGATCTGTATCTGTGATATAAGATTCAGCTACTACCATGCATTGGGCCCGAAACCAATGGACCCTCTCGACTTCTTATTCACCCTAGTTCTCTGTCCAGGAGTTGCAAGTAGTTTCTGGTGTTTGTAGCCTACTGGAGGCCGTGGACAGCGCTGGCCGTAGGGGTGGGCTGTGATGCGGTAGGTACGTGGCACGGTGTACCGAATACCCGTTAGGTATCTCGGGAACCCTGTTCACATCGTTTGGGGCTGTGAGCGAAACCTCGGCCGGATCTCCTCATGGATGGAACCCGAATAGGCGATAAACCTGGACTAGAGACTTAGGTGATTAGGTAGGTCGTGGCCGACACCCACGTTGGGCTTCCGTTTGAAGGTTGCCGAGTACATGTCGTGTAAACGACGGTAAGTGGTGAGAGTGTGTATGAAGAAGTACACCCCTGCAGGGTTATCATGATCTATTCGAATAGCCGCGTCCGCGGTAAAGGACTACTTGGTTGCCTATACAGTTCATAGACAAGTAAATGGAAACTACTAAAAGCCTCAAGATAAGTGTGAGTGCCGAGGATGGCTCTTCCGTAGGAAGACGGAGGTGGATCCCCGGTAGTGTATTGAAGTGGTGAGTAGTGGACTCGTGTGCGCAAAACCATTTCAAGTTGGAGTCTCGTAGGATAGCCTAGCCAAGAGTCAAAGCTGGCTTGCTGCAATAACTCCACCAACCCTTCTTGATAATGTGCATGTATGTAGGATCTGATGTAAGTCTTGCTGAGTACCTTTGTACTCATGTTGCTATAATCTACATTTTTACAGAAGACGCTGCAACCCCTTCTGATGGGTTCTCCGTAGACGTTGACATCAATGAGTAGGCTAAGGCCCAGGTGGTGATCCTGAGCTTGTGAAGGACCACGTAGTATAGCTAGGCTTTCCAAGCCTCTTTTTTTTTACTAGTTGTCTGTACTCAGACAAGTTACTTCCGCTGCTAGTTTGTATGACTGTATGACTTGAATGCTGGGTCGTGTGACCCGTACCTATGTGTATGTTATGTATGGCTCTCTGAGCCTTAAATAAAGTACTTGTGTCGTAGAGTCATGTTGTGATGCCTTGTTGTATTTGCACATATCGAGCATATTGTGTGTATGATTGAAATGCTTGGTATGTGTGGGATCTGACTATCTAGTTGTTTATCTTTAGTAGCCTCTCTTACCGGGAAATGTCTCCTAGTGTTTCCACCGAGCCATGGTAGCTTGCTACTGCTTCGGAACACTTAGGCTGGCTAGCATGTGTCCTTCTTCGTTCATGTGTCTGTCCCTTCGGGGAAATGTCACGCATTGAGTACCGGAGTCCTGTTAGCCCGCTACAGCCCGGTTTACCGGAGTCCTGCTAGCCCAGCGCTACAGCCCGGACCCACTTGCTGATGACCGACACGTTCGTTGCTGGGTCATGGATGCCTGTCCCTGTAAGTCTGTGCCACTTTGGGTTTACGACTAGCCATGTCAGCCCGGGCTCCTTATAATATGGGTGCTAGCGACACTATCATATACGTGTGCCAAAAGGCGCAAATGGTCCCGGGCAAAGGTAAGGCGACACCCGTGGGAATACCGTGCGTGAGGCCGCAAAGTGATATGAGGTGTTACGTGCTAGACCAATGTGGCATCGAGTCGGGGTCCTGACATTTGTCGGCATATCGGGCGGCTTTGCTGGTCTTGTTTTACCATTGTCGAAATGTCTTGTAAACCGGGATTCCGAGTCTGATCGGGTCTTCCTGGGAGAAGGTATCTCCTTCGTTGATCGCGAGAGCTTATCATGGGCTAAGTTGGGACACCCCTGCAGGGTATAAACTTTGGAAAGTCGTGCCCGTGGTTATGTGGCAGATGGGAATTTGTTAATGTCCGGTTGTAGATAACTTGACACCCAATCTGAATTAAAACGCATCAACCGTGTGTGTAGCCGTGATGGTCTCTTTTCGGCGGAGTCCGGGAAGTGAACACGGTTTCTGTGTTATGATTGACGTAAGTAGGTGTTCAGGATCACCTCTTGATGATTGCTAGCTTCATGACCGTTCCTTTGCTTCTCTTCTCGCTCTCATTTGCGTATGTTATCCACCATATATGCTTAGTCGCTGCTGCAACCTCACCACTTTACCCCTTCCTTTCCCTTTAAGCTTTGCTAGTCTTGATACCCATGGTAATGGGATTGTTGAGTCCTCGTGGCTCATAGATTACTACAACAACAGTTGCAGGTACAGGTTATGCGATGATCATGACGCGAGAATGATGTTTGCTTGTTTTGGAGTTCTTCTTCTTCTTCTTCTTCTTCTTCGATCAGGGGATCGGTTCCAGGTCGGCAGCCTGGGCTAGCAGGGTGGATGTCGTTTGAGTTTATGTTTATGTTTCATCCGTAGTCCGATGTTGACCTTGTATATGATGTATTGTTGTATTCGTGTGGCTTTGTATGCCTTATGTATGTATCCCCATCTATTATGTAGTGTTGATGTAATGATATCCACCTTGCAAAAGCGTTTCAATATGCGGGTCTATCCTTGGTGGGACCTTCGAGTTCCTTTTGGATAGGGTCGCATATTGGGCGTGACAAGTTGGTATCAGAGCCTCGACCGACCATAGGAGCCCCTTTGATTGTTGTCCGTTGTTGAGTCTAGGAGAAAACTATTTTGAGTCTTAGGATTATATATATCGGAGAGTAGGATTATTTTTACTCCTCAGCCCCCTTCGTCGCTCTGGTGAGGTCTCCTGACGTAGATGTTTTGACTTTCCTCTCCTCAAATTTCACTAATTTTTTTAGGATCACGCGGGTATCTTGGAATCGTTCCGATATTCTTGTGATGAGAACATTGTTCTTGGTGCCTCCTGACATTTAGGGGTTGTGGCAGTGTCCCAGGGAGTTGAGCTCTGAGGTGTTGTCGTCACAATTTTATCGTTGCAGTTCTGGAATACCTGAGTTTTGCCGACATCGAAAATCTCTTTTATGCAGTTGTTGGTGAGATAACCTCGACGTCACCCAGTATTGGGGAGTTCAGGAGTATTGCCATAGCTCGTATAACGGATGCTTTTCGAAGGTTGAGGTACACGATTTCCGGAGTTTTCTTGGTTATGTGTTGACGGATGGATACAGCTGGATGTAGGGATTGTTAGTTTGGGTGAGATATATTGCTTCCCCTGTATCCCCAACACCAGATTGCATAACCAGAAAGTTTTGGGAGTTTTATAGGTGGGAATTCAAGTAGCTCCTAGAATATCTTTCCGACAGATGCATGATATGGGATTGGGTAAATCTCTATCATATGTATTTGTTCTGGCTTATTCTGCAAGCCAAATCCTTTGTTTTGTTTTATTTGTGGTATTCGAGTTGCTTCAAAGTCAAGTGTTGATTCCATACCTTTCAAGCGGTGTTCTCATATTTCTATGGGAGTACTAATCCTTTTGATCATTGAGGTTGTCATGTTAATTCTTTTCCAACCGGTGCGCTTCTCTTCGAGATGATCCCATCATTCTCCCCATCTGCAAGATCAATTCTAAGTTTTCTCAACGGTGTTTGTTTCGTTCATCCCAAGTTGTCTTTGTTTTTCCCCGCCCTCCCACCCTTTTTCTTCAAGGACTCAGATTTCTTAATCAGGTATCCTTTTATTTGTGGGAAGTCTCTTCATTCTTTTCAATCAATGTTCTTATCCGGTGATTTCCCATGAAGATGCTCAACAGTTTCAAGTTCATCATCCTTCATTGTTGTTTCTTCTCCGGTGTGTCCAATTCAAGCTTTCGATATTCATCATATTCCTTTCCTCGTTTCAAATGCTTTCTCGTGCCGATGCACCTCTTAATCATTCACTCCTTCCTATTCATTTGTTCTGGAGTGTTGAAGATATCTCAGAAGATTTGTGTTTCCATTCTTAATCCGTTCAAGATATTTGGAGATTATTATCTCATTCAAGTCATTTAATTCAACCGGTGCAATCCCCCCTTTTCAATCAATCATTCAACGACGTTTCCTTTTGAGTGGGCCCTAACCCACAGGTCTTTTCCCAGGATCTTACCTGACTCTTCTAATTTTCCTGGAGCCACTCCCAAAGTCTTTCGAAGTTTGACGTAAGAATGAATTTTCATCAGTCATATTCCTTCTCCAAGATCGCTTTCAAATCATTTTCATTGTTGGCTCAACCTCTTTGTTTTTCATTCTCCCGGAGCATCTCAACAATTTATGTGGTGTTTCTCGTCGTCATTTCTCGGATTTTGAAGTCCAAAGAAGAGTCCCTCTTAAATCCTTACCCTTTCTTTCAAAGAGGCGTAGTTCAAGATTGATGCCATCCTTTCATAATTGTTTTCGATTGTGACAATTCTTTTCTTACCATCCGGAGCATTTCATGAGTTGTTTCCATTTCTTTCCTTCGAAGGCCATCATGTCATAATTTTTCATTCTCAGCGTGTAGCTATCATTCTCCAAATCTTACCGGTGCATCATTCAAATACCCTCTAATCAGTTCATGATCTCTTTGTTCTCTTGTATCAAATTTCCTCAAGTATCTTCATTCGTTCTCTAATTCTTACCGGCGATTCACCCCTTTACTTCATTCGTTTTCAATACTTACGGTGGTTCGTCCAACATCTCTCTTTCGTTGTTATCATACCAATTCATTCGCTCTTTCAAAATCCTACCGGTGGTTCATGGAAGACCTTCCCAAGTTTACGCTATATCCCTCTTAATCCTTTCTACGAGAATAAGTAGTATGCCAAATCCGTTGTTTGTCATCAATTTAAATTGGTGAAGGATATGCATACCATAATTCTTATTATTGTTTCATCTGAGTGATCTAGTTTCTTCTTTCCAGAGTTGTTCATCATGTCACATTTCTCGGTTCGAGATGCTTCATCTTTTATTTCTGGAGTTCCAAGTTTTCTTGGTTATATCGTCACAAAGCTCCATCTAAATCATTGCAAGGCTTCACCTTGTGTTTTCAACTTCTCTTTCTTTCTATCATCCTTTTATTACCTGAGTTCTTCATGGAGGCTCTACATGGTGGTTCGTCAAGGATTCTTTTCATTCTTCAATTGTTCGTCAAGATTTCTCTCGGAGTTAAGATCCGCCAAGCTATACTCTAAAATAAACATGGTGCTCAACACATGTTTTTTTTGGGGAGTTCAAGTATTCTTCATCTTGCATTTCGAAGTACAATTCGTTCTACCTTATCATTTGAGGTGGTGTTATGTCATTCTTGACAATTTGAGTTCGTGTTTCATGATTCACATGTTGTCAAGAATGAGGTATTTTAAATCCATTAATCCCTCCATTGGAGTTATCTTGGTATAGATTTCACCTAAATCCTTCCCTAAGGAATGTTGGTATTGTGGTGCTTATCTAAGATCCAAGTTTTCCTCCTATCCTCTTGGTGAAAGAAGTTTCTCTTATCTTCATTGATCTCAACCAATCAATTGTTTTTGTTAGTGGCCGATTGTCACCTCATCATTTTGAGAAGTTTTCCATAAGCCCACTACAAGCTTATTTGTTTCGTTGTTGGTTTTCCAACGACTCCGTTATAACCTTCTCGGAAGGATGCTTTCCAAGCTCACTTGTGGCAGAAGTTGGCATTTTCTTCTCCATTCTTTTATTCCAATGATATATCTTCTATACTTTCTTCCGAAGGCATGGTGATGTTGCTCTCTTCACTCATCATCTCGATTGTGAGGATCGTGTTCTTTTCATGCTTATCCATTTAACCAGAGTGTGGTGTCATATCTTCAAGTGCTTTTCATCTTATCAAGTTTTCCTTCTTCTTTAAGTCGGAGTGCTGCCCAAATTATATCATTATTATTCCTTCTCTATCTTGTTTAACCGGAGTGGTTTCAATATCTATCCTATCACTAAACCTCTTGGTTCTCGTTGTATCCCTTGTTCCTCTTTTCTAACGGAGTGTTTTCAACTTTGTTCATATACGTTGTTTTCTTTCTTTCGTTTTGCTCAACCTCTCAAGGTTCATGGTTTCTCTCGTTTGTCGAAGAAGCAACTTAGTTTTACCTCTTATCTTCCTCTTTCTTTTCCCTCCGGTGCCATCCTAGATCTCGGGACGAGATCCTCTCGTAGTGGTGGAGTGTTGTAACGCCCCGGATACAACTTTCCATATTCGTAACTCCGACTCTTGCCATTTCTGGCTATGCGATTTATTTTTCCTCCGTGCTTGGGTTTTTGTCTGTTGTTTTGCATTTTGTTCTTGTTATGCATCTCGTCTCATGTCATCATTCGCATTGCATCGGCATCGTTTTCATAAAACTTGCATCCGCTCGTAGTTGCCGTGTCCCCCCTTGCTTTTGTTGCCGTTCCAGACCAATCAGGGTTTCACTTCCCTCTTGACCGTGACCACCTAACCTCTCTTGCCAACTCGCAGCCCCCTCGCGCGCGCGTCCAAAACTCCCCTGAACTCGACCCGAGCGGTCATGACCAATGGGTCCGGATCATCCCCCAACATCCCGAAAACATCTCCGTTTTCTTATTTGGTCTCCCTAGCCTATTTATCCGAGACCGTCTGATTTCGATCGGAGGGACCAGATGCACCTAACCAAAAATTCACCTACTATATAATCAGCCTAGCTAACCCTAGACCCTAGAGCTGTCCCATCCATCCCCACGCCGCCGCCACTCCACCGAATCCCCCCTCGGGATCTCCCCTGCCCGATTCACCCAACCAGCACTCTCCCTCCTCCTCATTCTAGATGCCCGAGCCCCAATCCAAAATTCCTCTCAGCCTCCATCCTGTAGCCTCCGACAACCTCCCTCATCGCGCGCGCCCATCCTCGAGCAGTCCAAACCGCATCAGCCAGCCGCAGCACCTCCCTGCTCGATCTTGTGCTCGAGGCGCCCGAGTTCCTCGCCTGCTGTCCGTCGAAATGAGCAGGAGCTCGTCCATGGCGCCTCCTTGTGTTTCCTCTCGCTGCCCAAGACGAACGCCTCCATCCCTCGGCCTCATGCCACCCCGAGCCTCCTCATGCCAGCGTCCCAGCCACCTGGACCGTGCCCCGTCGACCCTGCAGCAGAACCAGGTCGCGACGCCCCTGCCCTTCATCTTCTCTTCTGCTCTGTTCTCTCCTCCCAGTAACCTCTCTCTCCCTCTCCAGGAACTCCTCCACCACGCCATGGCTGCGCCTGAGCTTGCCTCGTTCCCCGGGCGTCCTCGTCGGCCTTCGAAGTTGGCTCGTCCACGCCGGGGTTTCCCAGCCGTCGCCCACCTTGTCGTCATCGCGCCAAGGCCGGCGTCCTCCTCATCCTAGCGTCCTCCGCGACCAAGTCCGACCGGACCCGGACGAAGTCGATCTCCCCGCGCCCCGCCGTCTGCTGCCTCCTCTACATCTAGCCGGTGCGCCATTCCCCTACTTCTGCGTGCGAGCACGCGAGGACAACGAGCAGCGCTAAGTCTAGATCGATCCCCTGCTTCCCTGCATCGGTCGTGTTGACCGCTGCCTCGATCCGAGCCATCCTCCATGTGCCCGTGTGGGCCTCATCCCGCAGCCGGCACAGCGCAGCTCCCAGCCGGCCTCCCTCTGCTTCCAATCAGGCCTCAGCCCATGGGTGAGCAGCCCCCAACATCCCCTCTGCTCTTTCGGGCCAGCCAGATTCGGCCCAGCTCCTGTTTTTTTTTCGTGCTGTGATTTTAACATTATCTAGTGTATTACAGTTTTGCAAAAAACCCCTCATATATCATACATTTAATAACTCATAAACCATGCATCGGTTTAAAATGATATTAACATGTAAAATGCTTAGAATTTTGTGTAGATTAATAATATTCCACTTTCATCCATGTTTAAAATGTTTAAAATGTTGTTTGTTTAAATTTGCTCAAATGCCATGCTAAAATGCTTTATTTCATAACTAAATAACCGTAATTCTATTTTAAATAAACTTTATATGTAAATGGGGTGGGAAAAATGCCTAGTTTAACATGGTCCAGTTTATTTTCCTATTTAACAACCTTAAAATATGGTTTAGGGCAGAACAGTACTGTCACATCCCTAGCTTCAGGCATTGCTCTAGGTTAGCTTCATGTGTGCATCATGTCTATATTTTTGAAACTATTGGAAGCCTCAAAACCCTAAATAAAAGAGGGGCAAAAACCCTAGAAATCTTATTCATTGCTCCAAAAGGCTCTTCTTAAATGTTTGATAATTTTTGGTAAGGGTTCTGGTCCCAACCAAAACATTGAACATTTTTAAGGATTTATTTTTGGGACTTTGAATTTAAATCATAGCTATTTGAATTGGACTTATATCTACTGTTAAATAAATATAGGTCCAATAATTCTGAAATATTTTTGGGGAGCATTGTTTTAATTCTTTTAGCTCCTAAAAATATTGTCAGAAGCAAAATAAATTGAATTGGTTTCAAAACCAAATTCAAAACAAACCTGCAAAATAGAAAACAGAGTTAAAACAAAACAGAGAGAAAAAAATAAAAAGAGTAAAGCCTACCTGGCCTCACCCGTGCAGCCCACCAGCCGGCCCAGCTCCCCCACCTGGCCGGCCCAGCCCACCTCCTCCCCCTTGTCATCTTCCTCCCCTCGCACCGAAGCAGCTCGGTGGCGAGCGCCGATGCCGCCTTGGCCACCTCCTGCTTCCACCGAGGCGTTCCCGAGCCTCCCCCTCACGCCACCACGATGCCCCGACCCCCTGGAACCCCTCGACCTCTCCCATCGTCTCCCCCCTCTCTCTGGCTCCCTCTCTCCTCCACCGAGCGGAGCCCCGTCGCCACCGACGCCGTTCGCCGCGGCCACCGGCCACCCCTAGCCTCTCCGATGCACCCAGGAGCTCCGCCTCGACCCCCTCTTCCTCCCCACCGATCCACAACCCTCCGGAAGCCTGCATCGCCGCCATCGCCGTCGTCTTCTACCTCGGACCCGCCGGCCATCTTCGTCAAATTCGCCGGCTCCGGACCGTCCCCGACCTCGCCGAGCATCTCTTCGTGACCGTGGTGAGCCCCCGGTCCTCTTCCCCCTAATCCCGCCTTCGTTTGTTTGCCGTAGCCGCCGCCCCCTTGCTTACCGTAGCCGTCGCCGCGCGGGCTCGTCGCCGGCGAAGCCCCGGTGACCAAATGGCCCCGCGCGTGCGTCCGTTGCACTCGCAACGACCCGTGGAGTAACGCTAGCGTGGCAACTAGCTCGTTTGCAAGCCGCAGCGCTAACCCCGCACCCACCCGAGCTCCGGCCGCCGCCTCGCTCGCCGCCATTGCTGATTCCGACCACCTCAGCACCTCCCGCTGCTACCAAACGACGCGCCTCACCATGACGCGTCCGTAGAGATCAACCGCGGCTCAAACCGCTGTCTGTACACGAAACCCGAGCAACTCCGGCGTGTTGCCGCCCCGGGTTTGGTCGCCGCCGGCTGGTCTCCGGTGACGCCGACGTGGCGCACTTACTTAGGGGCTAATGACCCTGTTAACTAACCCTGTGACACTGACTGTGGGCCCCGTAGCGGGTCAAAGCCCGGGTCAACGCGGGATTAGCCCCTGTGTCACTGACGTGTGGACCCCACACGTCAGGTTTGACCCTGACCGACCCCTGTTGACTTGCTGACGTCACGGTGACGCACTGCTGACGCAGTAAATGTTTTCTGGAATTTAAATAATTCTTAAATGATATATTAATTCCAGAAAATGCCTAAAACTTCTATAAATCATAGAAAATTAACCGTAACTCCAAATTAAATAATTTATATATGAAAAATTATTAGAAAAATTCAAGGAATCCATCTGTACCATTTTCATGCATGTTAGAACAACTTATAGCTGCTGTTTAGCACAAATCAATTAAAGGGCATTTATATAATCACATAAGGAGTTGGAATTTGAATATTATATTCAAACCAACTTCATTTAATCTGGTTTTAGATGCATTAGCCCAAAAACACATTCATGTTGCCATGTCATGATCATGCATCATATTGTGCATTGCATTGATTGTGTTTCCTTCAGTGTTGCCGGTATTGTCCCCTCTCGATAGGTGTGTACCGACGATGTGATCGATGACACCGATGAAGAGCTATATTATCTTCAGAAGTGCCAGGCAAGCAAAACCCCCTTGTTCATTCCGATAAAATCCCACTCCCTCGCTCCTGCTCTCTTTTACTGCATTAGGACAACAACGACATATTTGTTACTTGCTGCGGTAGCTGAACCCCTTTATCCTTTGCATGACCTGTCATTGCCACAGTAAATAGATGAAACCCACTAGCATGAGTAGGAGTTGTTTGAGCCCTGTTGTGCCTACTCATTCATGCTTGTTTGTCATGCCTGCTACTGCTTAGAGTTGAGTCAGGTCTGATTCATCGGGGATGAATCAGAGGCGTGTGAACATGTCCTACTATGGGTGAACTAAGTGTGTGAACACGATTTGGTAAAGGTAGCGGTGAGAGGCCATGTAGGAGTACATGGTGGGTTGTCTCATTGCAGCCGTCCTCAGGAATTGAGTTCTGTGTTTGTGATCCATGATCAGCTACTACCACACATTGGAATGCTTAAGTGCCCCTCTCGACTTATTAATCAACTTGATCTCTGTCCAGGAGTTGCAACTAGTTTCTGGTGTTTGTAGGTAGTGTTAGTAGTCTACCAAGTGGCACCCGGTACAGGTGGGCTTGGGACAGACTAGGCACAGTGGCACGGTGTACCAAGTGGCACCCAGTTGGTGGGCTTGGGAACCCTGCACACATCGTTTGGGGCCGTAAGCGACACCCCGGCCGGATCTCCTTGTGGATGGAACCCGAATAGGCGATAAACCTGGACTAGGGACTTGTTCGGTTAGTCAGGTCGTGGCCGACTCCCTCGCCCGGCTTCCGCTTGAAGGTTGCCGAGGTACATGACGTGTACAGGGCGGTAAGTGGCGAGAGCGTGTGTGAAGAAGTACACCCCTGCAGGGTTAACATCATCTATTCGAATAGCCGGATTCCTCGGATATGGAAACTTGGACCCCTTGCATAGTTCATAGACAAGTGCAAGTGGATACTCTAAAATACGCAAGATAAGCGTGAGTGCTATGGATGGCGTTCTCGTAGGGAGACGGGAGCGGATCCATAGTGGTGTATTGGTTGGTGAATATGTGGACTCGTGTGCGCCACCTCAAAAGAGTTACTTGCAGTCGTAGTTCAGGATAGCCACCGAGTCAAAGCTGGCTTGCTGCAGTTAAACCCCACCATCCCTTTGTTGATAATGATGCATATGTAGTTAGTTCTGATGTAAGTCTTGCTGGGTACTTTTGTACTCACGTTTGCCTATTTTATGTTTTTGCAGAGAGACTTCGGTCTCAGTAGTAGTTCCATGTGGACTTCGACGTTTAGCTTGTTACCTCAGCTACGATCTTGTGCCTCGGCAGGATTGGTAGATAGTCAGGCTTCTCAGCCTTTTTCATTTATAGATGTCTGTACTCAGACATGATAGCTTCCGCATGTTCTTTGATTTGTATGCTCTGATTGTTGGGTCATGAGACCCATGTTTGTAATATCTCGCTCCTCGGAGCCTATTGAATAATTACTTGAGTTGTAGAGTCATGTTGTGATGCCATGTTGTATCTGCACATATCGAGCATATTGTGTGTATGTTGTTGAAATGCTTGGTATGTGTGGGATCTGACTATCTAGTTGTTTATCCTTAGTAGCCTCTCTTACCAGGAAATGTCTCCTAGTGTTTCCACTGAGCCATGGTAGCTTGCTACTGCTTCGGAACACTTAGGCTGGCCGGCATGTGTCCTTCTTTGTTCCTGTGTCTGTCCCTTCGGGGAAATGTCACGCGATGAATACCGGAGTCCTGTTAGCCTGCTACAGCCCGGTTCACCGGAGTCCTGCTAGCCCAGTGCTACAGCCTGGATTCACTCGCTGATGACCGACACGTTCGATGCTGGGTCATGGATGCCTGTCCCTGTAAGTTTGTGCCACTTTGGGTTTACGACTAGCCATGTCAGCCCGGGCTCCTTACCATATGGATGCTAGCGACACTATCATATACGTGTGCCAAAAGACGCAAACGGTCCCGGGCAAAGGTAAGGCGACACCCGTGGGAATACCGTGCGTGAGGCCGCAAAGTGATATGGGGTGTTACATGCTAGATCGATGTGGCATTGAGTCGGGGTCCTGACAGCGTTGGTATCAGAGCTTGACTGCCTGTAGGATTACCAAGCCAAACTGATCGAAGTTGAGTCTAGAAATTCTTTAGTTATATAAGGGAATTGATTATGGGATGGAACATAAGGCTCTTTTTACTCCTTTACCTCATGCCTTCTGATCTGAGTCATCATCTTCTCTTCTACGGGGATTAAGAACTAGGCTATCTCTTCTTCCTATCAGGATCACGTGTACTAATCAGTGGACTTATAAGATTGTTGGATTTAAGCCTCTGTTCAGTTTTTACTGCTCCCGGATGTTAATTGTTGATCTCGAAACCGTGATATTGTGCTTCTGAGTGGTTATGCCACCATTTTTGTGAATGTCTCAAATCTTTTCCGAGCATTTACAGCCGTTATGCTGTCCGAGTCATCCCAGGTTTCCAAAGAGTCTGATGCATTTGCAAATCCTTTTCCTCTGGTTTCAATGTCTTTTAGGCCAGGTTAACCACACAAATTGTTGAGTTGAGGTACTCTACTGCCTCGACCTTTATGTTGGAGTTATTATTATGACCCTAGGTGTCTCAAGGGATTATCTAGTAGTTTAGCCATGTTTTGTGTTTCCAGTGTGATGATTCTGGCCTTTATTCTCGAAAGCATTCCGTGATGCTACTTAGTAGTAGGTATTCTACTCCTGGGTTCTGAACCCGAGATTCACTCTACTTACTTCATGTTGATAGTGTTTGCTAGTTCCTTCAGGATATTAGTAACCTTTGCGATAGTCCTTAAAGTCCGTGGTATCTTCTTCTTCCAAATACCATGAACTACTTATGGCAGAAGTTCCTCGTTGAACTGATATATCACAACAGGATTATTCTTGATGAGTTCTCCATTATATATTGTGGCTCTGCCAGTTCTACCTTTCTGCATGGGTTATCCGGAAGAAATATGTTGAACTTCGTTCGACATGCTAAACCATGCATCCACAACTCAGAAAATTGTATGTTCCTTTGAGTTGTCCCTCTTTAGTTGAATTCTGACCCTCGTCTATCAATTGATAGTCAAGATTATGTGTGCATTCGTTCATCGATGCCTATTACTCTTGTGGTCCGTCAAGCCATTCCATTCAGAATGACTAGGAGAAACAAACTCCAGTACCTCTTCCATATCCACAATTGGGTCAAAGAAGTTGTGCTCCGCAGATCAAATTGCTAATCCAGCTTTTGTTCTGTTCTACCCTGGAGTATTACCATCTTTATATCGGAATTGTTATAGGAATTGCACACCATCCTATGAACTCTTGGTACAGTGATACTTCTTGCCATCATTAGTCATTCCTCGGTCTTCATGTTGATGCAACCGGAATACCGACAAATGAATTGTGATGTGTGAAATCAATACGCCTAGCAACCTCGTTGCTGGGTAGTTAAAGGACAATAATTTCATTCTTAGTGTGTTGGTTATTGAATCATCATTCTAAGATTGATCGTGCTACCTAGTCCATTCTCCTGGTTCACTCCTCGATCGATGAGTTAGGATTTTTTCAAATCCTTTCTCTATTGATCATATCGTCTTGCCCTGAAAAGCAAGATTGTTCTCGAGCTTAGTAACATACCGGTGGTTCGTGATTTTCTGAATATCTTCTCAGAAGTATTACCAGATTGTCACCTGACCGCTATGTTGAGTTCGTGATCAAGTTGGTTTATTCCTGTAAACCACCCCTTCTCCAAGAATCCGTGTTGGATACCCTGAGCTAGTTGGATAAGCTAAACAACAACTTGGAGAGTTGGAAGATAAAAGTTTGTCTGACTTAGTTCATGTTAAGGGATATTTTTTTGTGTGTGTGAGTGTGTTGAAGAAAGATGATATCTTCATCAATTGGTCCTTGTGAACAATTGTTGGATCTATTATCTTACCCAAACCTTTGATTGAGTATGGGCTATCATCCAATCAGACCAGAACCAACGATATTCGTAATGTTGTCTTACTCGTGGTTGATCCCTCGAGCATACACCATTATATCTTTTGGGTCTGACCAATGCTATCACTTGTTCACTTAACTATGGAATTCCTTTTAAAAGGAAACCCAGATGAATTGTTGTTGAGCCCATTGACAACATCCTTATCTCCTCCATGATTTTGTTGGACATTAAGCTAGTGTTGGAAACTTTTGAAAGCATTTTCTTCATGCTAGCTCATGAAGTATTTGTTTGATGAAAGGAGTGACTTCCTCTTATACACGTGCATTTGGTGAAAGTTGCCGCCGTGAATTTGAGAAAGTTAGTTTTGCTTCCTCTGGAATCATCCCAAGTCAGTCATGCATACGTGCGAAGTATTCTCTGGTCTGGAGACTTGCAACCTTCATTCCATATGTGTTCCGAGCACACCAAGCCACTGATTGAGTTGTTCAAAGATAAAGGAGTCTGTCCAAGGTGAACTCTTTGGACTTCCACGCGTGGAGACTTCGATGTCATTAATGATGGTTCCCCACCTGAACTCGGTAGTGTTTTATTATAAGACTACCACGTGGTCATGTTTGTCTGGGACAGCGTGTTCACATGTTTGTAGCAGAACCAGCTCATGTTTTGGAGCTTACTATCGTAGCTCATTCCCCGAGAATCTCGCAGCGTTGTCTCGTCGAATTGTGTTGCAAACTTTCATTTTTCTTCCTAGACTCGATGAGTTTGGAATATCCTGACACCAACCAGATCTGAATCTCAGGCAGATATGATGGTTTGGAACATTTCCCAAGAACTATAATATCGGTCCCTCGAAAACGGTAAAGTGGATGTAGTGGCCAACACACCCAGCCGGAAGACCTGTTATTATAATATCTTGATTGAGGAAGTTGGCCACCTCCCCATAGGGATTTCGTAGGATTTACTCCCTAGTTGCCCCTATGGATTTTGAGATCCCGAAGTCCGACCTTTTACTTGATGTTCTAGATATCAAACCATATCTATGAATGGGTTACGCTAGCACATCAAGGAGAACATTAGAAGTGGAGTGCTAAATGTCTCTCGGTCGATCATCCAGATTTTGTTTCCTTGGCCTCGCCAAGGTGAAATCTAAGAAGGTGTTATCTTCCTTTGCATCGGCATCTTCCACCGGTATTCATCATGGTAGTAAGTTGTGTTGCCAGAATCCTTGACACGGATATTGGTAAAACCTTGATGATTATGGAAATGCTCAAGTTCTTGAGAGCACGCACAAGCGTTAGGTGTTACCATCGGCACTAGCTAGGTTTGCTCTCAACTTCCTCGGTTATGCTATAACTTCTCAACAGTGGATTCACTCTCTATTGTTGGGTTCTTCCCCAGTTACCAGAATCATTCCCAACATTTGCATTTTGTTCCCAGCTTGCACCACCAATGTGCCATTCTACCATGGGTCTCCTCCATTTCCGGTGGTAAGCAAATTCATCCATTACGTTGTCTTCAACAAGGTAATCCACATCATCCAAGTCCGAGTATGCCATTCTACCGACCCCCGCCAATCGATTGCTGTGATTGCCTTAGGCTGATATAGAGAGTCTCAATGATCTTTATATCAAAGGTAATTCTTTTTGCCACTTAAGGGGATATATCTTCGAGTCACCTTCCCTAAGGTGCATCATAAGGATGCCATGTCAACTCAACTCCTCGCTACGTTGACAACCGATCACCACATTCTTAAGTCTGGAATTGTGGTCTACCTAGCGAACCCTCGTCATCTGTCTTACTCCATTTCTTCAGATCTGTGCTTCGTCTCTCAGCTCAAGAGATGTTGCTATGTCTCATCCCATGAGTTGATCCTAAGTTGTTCGGTCTTCTCGAAGATCGATTGTTCTAGAGTTTTTCCTTTCCCCTTCCTGTCATGATTAGCTGGAGTTCTCAGAGCAAGACGACAAGACAAAGATGGTGTTCAAATCAACGTTCATTTGAAGTGCAACCTGGATCGTGAAGATTGTGCTAGTTTGCGTTCCCCTTTCACCTTACCCTACGCTTAAATCTCGAGACGAGATTCTTGTTTAGTGGGGGTGAGTTGTCACATCCCTAGCTTCAGGCATTGCTCTAGGTTAGCTTCATGTGTGCATCATGTCTATATTTTTGAAACTTGAATTGAGGAATATTGGAAGCCTCAAAACCCTAAATAAAAGAGGGGCAAAAACCCTAGAAATCTTATTCATTGCTCCAAAAGGCTCTTCTTAAATGTTTGATAATTTTTGGTAAGGGTTCTGGTCCCAACCAAAATATTGAACATTTTTAAGGATTTATCTTTGGGACTTTGAATTTAAATCATAGCTATTTGAATTGGACTTATATCTACTGTTAAATAAATATAGGTCCAATAATTCTGAAATATTTTTGGGGAGCATTGTTTTAATTCTTTTAGCTCCTAAAAATATTGTCAGAAGCAAAATAAATTGAATTGGTTTCAAAACCAAATTCAAAACAAACCTGCAAAATAGAAAACAGAGTTAAAACAAAACAGAGAGAAAAAAATAAAAAGAGTAAAGCCTACCTGGCCTCACCCGTGCAGCCCACCAGCCGGCCCAGCTCCCCCACCTGGCCGGCCCAGCCCACCTCCTCCCCCTTGTCATCTTCCTCCCCTCGCACCGAAGCAGCTCGGTGGCGAGCGCCGATGCCGCCT
>NC_041381.1:112269044-112271544 GCF_002162155.2 Triticum dicoccoides
CCCTCCGGAAGCCTGCATCGCCGCCATCGCCGTCGTCTTCTACCTCGGACCCGCCGGCCATCTTCGTCAAATTCGCCGGCTCCGGACCGTCCCCGACCTCGCCGAGCATCTCTTCGTGACCGTGGTGAGCCCCCGGTCCTCTTCCCCCTAATCCCGCCTTCGTTTGTTTGCCGTAGCCGCCGCCCCCTTGCTTACCGTAGCCGTCGCCGCGCGGGCTCGTCGCGAAGCCCCGGTGACCAAATGGCCCCGCGCGTGCGTCCGTTGCACTCGCAACGACCCGTGGAGTAACGCTAGCGTGGCAACTAGCTCGTTTGCAAGCCGCAGCGCTAACCCCGCACCCACCCGAGCTCCGGCCGCCGCCTCGCTCGCCGCCGTTGCTGATTCCGACCACCTCAGCACCTCCCGCTGCTACCAAACGACGCGCCTCACCACGACGCGTCCGTAGAGATCAACCGCGGCTCAAACCGCTGTCTGTACACGAAACCCGAGCAACTCCGGCGTGTTGCCGCCCCGGGTTTGGTCGCCGCCGGCTGGTCTCCGGTGACGCCGACGTGGCGCACTTACTTAGGGGCTAATGACCCTGTTAACTAACCCTGTGACACTGACAGTGGGCCCCGTAGCGGGTCAAAGCCCGGGTCAACGCGGGATTAGCCCCTGTGTCACTGACGTGTGGACCCCACACGTCAGGTTTGACCCTGACCGACCCCTGTTGACTTGCTGACGTCACGGTGACGCACTGCTGACGCAGTAAATGTTTTCTGGAATTTAAATAATTCTTAAATGATATATTAATTCCAGAAAATGCCTAAAACTTCTATAAATCATAGAAAATTAACCGTAACTCCAAATTAAATAATTTATATATGAAAAATTATCAGAAAAATTCAAGGAATCCATCTGTACCATTTTCATGCATGTTAGAACAACTTATAGCTGCTGTTTAGCACAAATCAATTAAAGGGAATTTATATAATCACATAAGGAGTTGGAATTTGAATATTATATTCAAACCAACTTCATTTAATCTGGTTTTAGATGCATTAGCCCAAAAACACATTCATGTTGCCATGTCATGATCATGCATCATATTGTGCATTGCATTGATTGTGTTTCCTTCAGTGTTGCCGGTATTGTCCCCTCTCGATAGGCGTGTACCGATGATGTGATCGATGACACTGATGAAGAGCTATATTATCTTCAGAAGTGCCAGGCAAGCAAAACCCCCTTGTTCATTCCGATAAAATCCCACTCTCTCGCTCCTGCTCTCTTTTACTGCATTAGGACAACAACGACATATTTGTTACTTGCTGCGGTAGCTGAACCCCTTTATCCTTTGCATGACCTGTCATTGCCACAGTAAATAGATGAAACCCACTAGCATGAGTAGGAGTTGTTTGAGCCCTGTTGTGCCTACTCATTCATGCTTGTTTGTCATGCCTGCTACTGCTTAGAGTTGAGTCAGGTCTGATTCATCGGGGATGAATCAGAGGCGTGTGAACATGTCCTACTATGGGTGAACTAAGTGTGTGAACACGATTTGGTAAAGGTAGCGGTGAGAGGCCATGTAGGAGTACATGGTGGGTTGTCTCATTGCAGCCGTCCTCAGGAACTGAGTTCTGTGTTTGTGATCCATGATCAGCTACTACCACACATTGGAATGCTTAAGTGCCCCTCTCGACTTATTAATCAACTTGATCTCTGTCCAGGAGTTGCAACTAGTTTCTGGTGTTTGTAGGTAGTGTTAGTAGTCTACCAAGTGGCACCCGGTATAGGTGGGCTTGGGACAGACTAGGCACAGTGGCACGGTGTACCAAGTGGCACCCGGTTGGTGGGCTTGGGAACCCTGCACACATCGTTTGGGGCCGTAAGCGACACCCCGGCCGGATCTCCTTGCGGATGGAACCCGAATAGGCGATAAACCTGGACTAGGGACTTGTTCGGTTAGTCAGGTCGTGGCCGACTCCCTCGCCCGGCTTCCGCTTGAAGGTTGCCGAGGTACATGACGTGTACAGGGCGGTAAGTGGCGAGAGCGTGTGTGAAGAAGTACACCCCTGCAGGGTTAACATCATCTATTCGAATAGCCGGATTCCTCGGATATGGAAACTTGGACCCCTTGCATAGTTCATAGACAAGTGAAAGTGGATACTCTAAAATACGCAAGATAAGCGTGAGTGCTATGGATGGCGTTCTCGTAGGGAGACGGGAGCGGATCCATAGTGGTGTATTGGTTGGTGAATATGTGGACTCGTGTGCGCCACCTCAAAAGAGTTACTTGCAGTCGTAGTTCAGGATAGCCACCGAGTCAAAGCTGGCTTGCTGCAGTTAAACCCCACCATCCCTTTGTTGATAATGATGCATATGTAGTTAGTTCTGATGTAAGTCTTGCTGGGTACATTTGTACTCACGTTTGCCTATTTTATGTTTTTGCAGAGAGACTTCGGTCTCACTAGTAGTTCCATGTGGACTTCGACGTTTAGCTTGTTACCTCAGCTACGATCTT
>NC_041381.1:112282299-112283107 GCF_002162155.2 Triticum dicoccoides
CACTTCTGTCCACGACAACCGTTGGCAATTCTTTCCCGTGTCCCCGTATAGCCCGTTCACAGGTCCGTGTAGGGTCCGTGTACGTGGGGTGTGCCACGTACATGGTTTTGCCCAGTTTTCCATGGCGCGCGTCCACTTCCGTCAACGATAGGCGTCGGGCACTTTTTCCCCGTGTCCCCATATAGCACGTTTAGAGGTCCGTGTAGGGTTCGTGTACGTGGGGTGTGCCATGTACGTGGCTTTGCCCAGTTTTCCATGTCTTTCGTCCACTTCTATCCATGACGGGCGTCTGGCACTTTTTCCCGGTGTCCTCGTATAGCCTGTTCACGGGTCCGTGTAAAGGTCCGTGTACGTTGGATGTGCCTCATATGTGGTTTTGCCTAGTTTTCCATGGCGCGTGTCCACTTCCATCCACGACAGGCGTCAGCCATTCTTTCCTGTCTCCCCGTATAGCCCGTTCAAGGTTCAATGTAAGGGTCCGTGTACGTGAGGTGTGCCTCGTACGTGGTTTTTCCTAGTTTTCCGTCGCTCGCATCCACTTCTGTCCACGACGGGCGTCGGTCACTTTTTCTCATGTCCCCATATAGCATGTTCATGGGTCCGCGTTGGGTCCGTGTACGTGGGGTGTACCACGTACGTGGTTTTGCCCACTTTTCTATGGCTTGCGTCCACTTCCGTCCACGACGGGCGTCGGGCAATTTTTTCCCGAGTCCCCGTATAGCACGTTCACAGGTCCGTGTAAGGGTCTGTGTACGTGGGATGTGCCTCATACGTGGTTTTTCCAAGTTTTCCATGGAGCGCGTCCACT
>NC_041381.1:112297335-112309835 GCF_002162155.2 Triticum dicoccoides
CTCAGAGCCAATCCTTTTCACGAAGTTACGGATCTGTTTTGCCGACTTCCCTTGCCTACATTGTCACATTGGCCAGAGGCTATTCACCTTGGAGACCTGATGCGGTTATGAGTATGACCGGGCGTGAACGGTACTCGGTCCTCCGTATTTTCATGGGCCGCCGGGGGCGCACCGGACACCGTGCGACGTGCGGTGCTCTTCCAGCCACTGGACCCTACCTCCGGCTGAACCGTTTCCAGGGTTGGCAGGCCGTTAAGCAGAAAAGATAACTCTTCTCGAGGCCCCCGCCAGCGTCTCTGGACTTCCTAACGTCGTCGTCAACCGCCACATCCCGGCTCGGGAAATCTTAACCCGATTCCCTTTCGGGGGATGCGCGTGATCGCGCTATCTGTCGGGGTTACCCCGTCCCTTAGGATCGGCTTACCCATGTGCAAGTGTCGTTCACATGGAACCTTTCTCCTCTTTGGCCTTCAAAGTTCTCATTTGAATATTTGCTACTACCATCAAGATCTACACCGATGGCCGCTTCGCCCGGGCTCGCGCCCCGGGTTTTGCAGCGGCCGCCGCGCCCTCCTACTCATCGAGGCATGGCGCTCACCTAGATGGCCGGGTGTGGGTCGCGCGCTTCAGCGCCATCCATTTTCGAGGCTAGTTGATTCGGCGAGTGAGTTGTTACACACTCCTTAGCGGATTTCGACTTCCATTACCATCGTCCTGCTGTCTTAATCGACCAACACCCTTTGTGGGTTCTAGGTTAGCGCGCAGTTGGGCACCATAACCCGGCTTCCGGTTCATCCCGCATCGCCAGTTCTGCTTACCAAAAATGGCCCACTTGGAGCACCCGATTCTGTGGCACGGCTCACCAAAGCAGACGCGCCATCCTACCTATTTAAAGTTTGAGAATAGGTCGAGGACGTTGCGTCCCTAATGCCTCTAATCATTGTCTTTACCTGATAGAACTCGTAATGGGCTCCAGCTATCCTGAGGGAAACTTAGGACGGAACCAGCTACTAGATGGTTCGATTAGTCTTTCGCCCCTATACCCAAGTCAGACGAACGATTTGCACGTCAGTATCGCTTCGAGCCTCCACCAGAGTTTCCTCTGGCTTCGCCTCGCTCAGGCATAGTTCACCATCTTTCGGGTCCCGACAGGCGTGCTCCAACTCGAACCCTTCACAGAAGATCAGGGTCGACCAGCGGTGCGGCCCGTGAGGGCCTCCCGCTCGTCAGCTTCCTTGCGCATCCCAGGTTTCAGAACCCGTCGACTCGCACGCATGTCAGACTCCTTGGTCCATGTTTCAAGACGGGTCGGATGGGGAGCCCTCAGGCCATTGCAGCGCAGTGCCCCGAGGGACACGCCTTTCGGCGCGCGGGTACCGGCCGTGCCGACGACGGCCACCGGGGGCACCTAGGGCCCCTGGGCTTTGTCCGCCGGCGCGGACGACAACAGTCCACACCCCAAGCCGAGTGGCGGACCAGCAAAAGCCGTTCCGCATACCTGGAATAATATAGTTAGCTCCTGCAAAAATTGGCATAAGGTAATAAAATGATTTAGTATTTTAATTGAATCAAAACAAATGTCAGAAAAATAGAAAAAGAAATAAAAGATGAAAACCCTACCTGGACTTACCCGCGGCCTGGCACTGTGTGGCCTGGCCCAGCGGCCCAGCAGGCCGGCCCAGCCAGCTGGCCGACGCCAGTCGTCCCCTTCCTCGCGCCAGGAGGACAGGGGCACGCGCCGGCGCGCGCGGCCACGCGTCCGGCTGGGGCCACGTCTCCCCGCCACCTCCTGCTTCTCCCCCTCGTCATCTGGATGCCCCGCGCGATGCCACGCGCCGCCCCGACCGCTCTCACTCATCCCCTGTTCTCTCCCTCGCCGTTTCCCCACCGTGCCCGAACGCTGCCGTCGCCGCCGCACGCCGTTGCCGTAGCCACCGCCTCCGCCTCGCCTCTCCGACACGCGCAGGAGCTCCGCCTCCTCGCTCTGAAGCTCTCCGCCGAGCCACACAAGCCGGAGCGCCCCGTGGAGCCGTCGCCGTCGCCTTCATCACCTCCGGACGCCGCAGATCGCCATCGTCGCTTTGTCGTGTCCAGCGCGTCCCCGGCCACAACAAGCAGCCCTGCAAGTCCGCCGTGAGCCCTGCTTCTTCTCCCCTCTCTCCCCTGGTCGCGCTCGCCCTCTAGCTGTCGTCTACACCATGGCCGAACCTTCGCCGCCGCCGAGCTCGCCGTCGACGCAGCTCAGGTGACCATTTGGTCACCCCGGCGAGTCCAACAAGCTCGTAAGGCCCCGTAGAGCATCCCTAGCGCTTTGCTTCTCTCGTCTTCGAGCTCCAAACGCGCTCTCATGCATGACCGAACTCCGGCGGCCGC
The DNA here is from genome assembly GCF_002162155.2 of Triticum dicoccoides. NCBI lineage: Eukaryota > Viridiplantae > Streptophyta > Magnoliopsida > Poales > Poaceae > Triticum > Triticum dicoccoides. Next base: position 112,299,709 of record NC_041381.1, read on the forward strand.
AACCGAGCTCGCCGCCGCCGACTCCGGCCATCCCAGGCCCAGCCACGGCCACCGGCAGACGCGCCATCGAGCTGGCTCTCCAACGCACCTAGCCGCGCGTCATTTGGAGCACCACAGAGGAAACCCGGGGCACAAGTACACCGCGGATCTCGCCGGCGACTAACCATCGGCGGGTTTGACTTGTTTGACCTGGGGTTTGACCCCCCCAGGGTCACTGACGCATGGGCCATGCCCCTATTTAGTTTAGGTGTTAGTTTAGTTAGTGCTAATTAACTCAGTTAATTAGTTGTCTCTCTGACAGGTGGGCCCAGGCCCTAATTAACCTAGGTTAGTGCTAACCTAACACTAACTAACTCTGTTAGTTAGATGTTACACTGACAGTGGGCCCCAGCGCCACTAATCTTTTAATTAGGATTAAACTAACCCTTGTTTAACCCCCTATCACTGACGTGTGGACCCCACACGTCAGGTTTGACCTGGTAAACACCGTCGACTTGCTGACGCAGGCATGACGCAGTGCTGACGCAATTATTTATTTTCTGGAATTATTTTAATTCAGGAAATTCCAGAAAATGTTCAAAACTTCAAAAATTCATATCAATTCAACCGTAGCTCAGATTGAAATAATTTATATATGAAAAATTATTAGAAAAATGTAATCTATCCATCTGTACTAGTTTCATGCATGACAAACCAACCTAAACCTGCTGTATAGGTGAAAACATATTATGGCATATATAAGAGCTTACTTGGAGTTGCATTTGAATCCTTGATTCAAATGGACTTCATCCAAATATAATGCTAGCTGCATTAGCACAATCAGCATCACATCTTCATGCCATGTTCATGCATCATATTGTTGCATATGCTTGTGTTTTGATTGCCGACACTGTTCCTTCTCGATAGGTCCTGCTCCGGAGTCCGTTCCAGAGTACCTGTCTGTGAAGCAGTGCCTTCCTTGTTGATCTACCAGGCAAGCAAACCCCCTTGTTCATTTCGATACAATCCTACTCTCTCGCTCCTGCTCTCAGTTATTGTATTAGGACAACAACGATTCATCTGCTACTTTGTGCTGCGGTAGTTGAACCCATTCCTCTGCATGACCTGTCATTGCCACAGTAAATAGTTGAAACCCACTAGCATGTGTAGGAGTTGATTGAGCCATGTTGTGTTCCTACCATGCTATGCCTGCTATTGCTTAGAGTTGTGTAAGGTCTGATTCATTGGGAATGAATTGGAGTGTTACGATATGTTCTGGTGCTGAGAGTTAAGTGTGTGAATACGATTTGGTAAAGGTAGCGGTGAGAGGCCATGTAGGAGTACATGGTGGGTTGTCTCACTAGAACCGTCCTTAAGCACTGAGTTCTATGTATGTTGTCCAATGACTAGATACTACCACACATTGGGCTCCGGGCGCTCCAAGCACTCTCAACTTATTAACCAACTTGATCTCTGTCCAGGAGTCGCAACTAGTTTCTGGTGTTTGTAGGTAGTGTTAGTAGTCTACCAAGTGGCACCCGGCCAGGTGGGCTTCGGACAGACTAGGCACAAGTGGCACGGTGTACCAAGCGTAGATCCATCCGGCGAGGTGGGCTTGGGAACCCTGCACACATCATTTGGGGCCGTGAGTGACACCCCGGCCGGATCTCCTTACGGATGGAACCCGAATAGGCGATAAACCTGGACTAGAGTCTTGTGTGGTTAGTCAGGTCGTGGCCGACACCCTCGCCAGGCTTCCGCTTGAAGGTTGCCGAGATACATGACGTGTACATGGCGGTAAGTGGCGAGAGCATGTGTGAAGAAGTACAGCCCTGCAGGGTTAACATGATTTATTCGAATAGCCGGGTCCGCAGTTATGGACTTCTTGGATGCTTACATGGTACATAGACAACTTGAAGTGGATACTATAAAATGCTCAAGACAAGTGTGAGTGCTATGGATGGCCTTCTCGTAGGGAGACGGGAATGAATCCATTGTAGTGTATTGTGTGGTGATTAGTGGACTCGTGTGCGCCATATCACCTCAAAGAAGATCTGGTAGTCGTAGAACAGGATAGCCACAGAGTCAAAGCTGGCTTGCTGCAACTAAACCCCACATTACCCTCTTGATACAAATGCATGTATGATAGGATCTGATGTAAGTCTTGCTGAGTACCTTTGTACTCATGTTGTTTATTTATGTTTTTGCAGCGGAGACTTCGGTCTTACTAGTGTTCTCGTGGACTTCGACAAGTAGCTTGTACCTCAGCTACGATCTTGATCGGATATTGTAGTTAGTCAGGCTCTTCAGCCTTTTTCATTTGTAGACGTCTGTACCCAGACATGTAATGCTTCCGCTTGTTGCTTGTATGCTCTGTATGAAGGGTCCTCTGACCCCTGTTTGCAATAAATGCTATGTTGGCTCTTGAGCCTTATTTATATGAGTTGTTGAGTTATGTTATGATGCCATGTTGTACAGCACATACTTGCATGTTATGCGTACGTGTAATGTGTATTGCTATGTGTGGGATCTGACTATCTAATTGTTTATCCTTAGTAGCCTCTCTTACCGGGAAATGTCTCCTAGTGCTTCCACTGAGCCCTGGTAGCTTGCTACTGCTCCGGAACACTTAGGTTGGCCGGCATGTGTCCTTCTTCATTCCTGTGTCTGTCCCTTCGGGGAAATGTCACGCGGTGTCTACCGGAGTCCTGTTAGCCTGCTACAGCCCGGTTTACCGGAGTCCTGCTAGCCCAGTTGCTACAGCCCGGATTCACTCGCTGATGGCCGACACGTTCGTTGTTGGGTCATGTATGCCTGTCCCTGTAAGTTAGTGCCACTTTGGGTTCACGACTAGCCATGTTAGCCCGGGTTCTTTGTCATATGGATGCTAGCGACACTATCATATACGTGTGCCAAAAGGCGCAAACGGTCCCGGGCATGGTAAGGCGACACCCATGGGAATACCGTGCGTGAGGCCGCAAAGTGATATGAGGTGTTACATGCTAGATCGGTGTGGCATAGAATCGGGGTCCTGACAGCTTTGGTATCAGAGCCTGACTGCCTGTAGGATTACCAAGCCAAACTGGTCGAAGTTGAGTCTAGAAATTCTTTAGTTATGTAAGGGATTTGATTGTGGGTTGGAATGTAAGGCTCTTTTTACTCCTTCACCTCATGGACTTCTGATCTGAGTCATCCTATCTTTCCTACGGGGTTAAGGAACTAGGCTCTCTCTTCCGTCTATCAGGATCACGTGTTACTACTCCATAGTCCCATAGGATTGGTTGATCAGAGTCATACCCCAGTTTTCGAGTACTTCCGGTGTAGCCTGTTTAGTATGATCTCAGAACCTTGAGTGGTGATGTTGAGTATGTTGCTACCCCATTGTTGGCAGGATGTCTCATTTTGAGCATTTTACTGCCGTTATGCTGCCGGAATTGCCCTAGGAGTTCGAGAGATACTAATTTCCTTGTCCTACATTCTTTAGCCTATAGTTGATGTTGATTCCGTCCTTGGTTTCGTTTCTCAGGGTGTCATCAGTTAAACGAAGTTCCATTGCTCGTAAACCGAACCGCGTAGATGGTAGGGATGAGGATCCTCCCAACCAGCCTTCATTGACAGAGTTCATGTTAGAAATGGAGAGGAGCAAGCGCGAGTCCAACCGCTTGTTGGCACGTATCGAGGAGAACACCGCACATCGGTTCAAAGGGTCTGCAACCATTCATGACTTCATTCGATTGCACCCACCCACTTTTCATCATTCCATTGAGCCACTCGATGCAGATGACTGGCTCCATAGCATCACTCATAAGCTGCGTTCCGCGAACGTAGCTGAAGATGACAAGGTCACCTATGCCACATACCACCTGGAAGGTCCTGCTAGTCTTTGGTGGCAGAACTATGAGGCTATGCTCCCAGCTGGCCAGACTCCTACCTGGAGGGATTTCATTGAGGCTTTTTGCGAGCATCATATTCCCCAGGCCCTCATTGATCGCAAGAGAGAAGAGTTTTGTAGTTTCACCCAGAGTAAGATGGCTGTTGAAGCTTACAGTAGAGAGTTTGAGAACCTCGCCCGCTATGCTTCAGAAGAGGTGTCCACGGACGCCAAGAAGCAAGCTAGGTTCCGGAAGGGTCTCAACCCCAAGTTGCATCGTGATCTCCACCTGCATCATTGTGATACATTCCAAGCTCTTGTGAACAAGGCCATTAATGTAGAGACAACTCAGCTCACTTCCGAGGAGTCTCGTAAGCACACCCGTGATTTGGGATCTTCCTCCGGTTCTAGTTCCCAGAAGCGCCGGATTTGGGTTCCAAACTCCGCTCTTCCACCCGGATATACACCGAGGCCATCTTATGTGGCACCTCATCCAGTTCAGCAGTATGCTCCACCCAGGCCTATTGGTGGACCGCCTACCAATGCGGGTCCACATCCTACCTCCAAGATTTGTTACAAGTGCGGAGAGCCAGGCCACATTGCCCGTATTTGCACTCAGACCAGAGTTGCTCCACCTCAGCCCGAGAAGTCTATTGGCCATGGTAAGCCATCACGCAGGATGATCAGTGCCAAGTCAGCTCCCACTGAACATGGACGTGTGCATCACATCTCAGCTAAAGACGCTCATGATGATCCAGATGTCGTTCTTGGTACACTCCTTGTCAACTGTCATCCAGCATCGGTTCTGTTCGATACTGGAGCGTCTCATTCCTTCATTTCTGAAAGCTATGCCCGCTTGCACGACATGTCATTTTGTGATATGACCACCCCACTACTTATTCAAACTCTTGGATCCAAATGGCAAACTTCTAGTGTAAGCCATGGTAACGAAATCCTTGTTGACAGACTTGTATTCCTTGCATCACTTATAGCCCTCAAGTCTTCGGATATTAACATCATCTTGGGTATGGACTGGAAGACAGCTCATTATGCCAAGATTGATTGTTACACCAGGTCTGTTCATCTTACACACCCATCTGGCAAGATAGTCACTGTCTCCACTAGAGTTGCAAAGCGTCAGCTCTATTCTCTTAATGCCAGCCCCCTCCCAGACCTTGAAGATATCCCGGTAGTCCGTGACTTTCCGGATGTCTTTCCAGAGGAACTGCCAGGTGTTCCACCTGATAGAGATGTAGAGTTCGTCATAGATCTTATCCTAGGAACTGCTCCAATTTCTAGGAGACCTTACAAGATGGCACCGTTAGAATTAGCCAAGCTTAAGAAACAACTTGATGAGTCCTTGCAAAAGGGTTTCATCCGTCCTAGTTCTTCTCCTTGGGCTTGCCCCGTCCTCTTCGTCAAGAAGAAGGATGGTACGGACCGGATGGTTGTAGATTATCGTCCCATTAATTTGGTCACGATAAAGAACAAGTATCCGCTCCCCAGGATCAACGACCTGTATGATCAGCTCGCTGGATCCTCAGTCTTCTCCAAGATGGATTTGAGGTTATGCTACCACCAAATCAAGATCAGAAATGGGGACATTCCTAAGACGGCCTTTGTCACTCGTTATGGCCAGTACGAGTACACCGTCATGTCCTTCAGCCTAACCAACGCCCCAGCTATTTTCTCCCGCTTGATGAACTCGATCTTCATGGAGTACTTAGATAAGTTCGTCGTGGTTTATCTCGATGATATTCTTATTTACTCGAAGAACCAGGAAGAGCATGCCGAACATCTTAGACTTGTGTTAGAAAAACTCAGAGAGCACCGCCTTTATGCCAAGTTCTCCAAGTGTGAATTTTGGTTGCCAAAAGTGACCTACCTAGGCCATGTAATCTCTGGTAAGGGCATTGTTGTCAACCCCGAGAGAGTTAAGGCCGTTCTCGATTGGACTCCACCTGAAACCGTTAAACAAGTTAGGAGTTTCCTTGGTCTAGCCAGCTATTGTCGCCGCTTTGTTGAAAACTTCTCCAAAGTAGCCAAACCCCTCACAGAACTTCTCAAGAAACATAAAAAGTTCGAGTGGTCCCCACAGTGTGAATACAGTTTTTAGGAACTGAAAAGGCGCCTGACTTCTGCTCCCATACTTGTGCCATCGGATTTCACTAAAGACTTTGTTATCTACTGCGACGCCTCACGACAGGGACTAGGTTGCATTCTTATGCAGGATCATCATGTGATTGCCTATGCATCTCGACAGTTGCATCCACATGAGGAGAATTATCCGACACATGATCTAGAGCTTGCAGCTGTAGTCTATGCACTCAAGACCTGGCGACATTACCTTCTTGGTAAACGTTGTGAGATTTACACAGATCACCAGAGTCTCAAGTATATCTTCACCCAACCAGATTTGAACCTTAGGAAAAGATGTTGGTTGGAGTTAATCACAGATTATGATCTAGGGATTACCTACACCCCAGGCAAAGCCAATGTCATGGCTGATGCGCTAAGTCGTAAATCCTATTGCAACAATCTCATGTTGCAGCAAGGCCAACCACTTCTCCATGAAGAATTCTGTAAGCTTAATCTTCACATTGCTCCTCACGGATTCCTTTCTACCTTGGTGGCGAAACCTGATCTTGAAGATCAGATTGTCGCTGCTCAAAAGCAAGACACGGGAATTTCTCGGATCAAGAGAAACATTAAGAAGGGAGTTGGTGGATGTTTCTCTATGGATGATCGTGGTGTTGTTTTCTTTAAGAATCGCTTGGTGGTTCCCAAGAATCAATGTGACAATTGATTCTTAAGGAGGCGCATGAATCTCCTCTCATGATTCATCCTGGTAGTACTAAGATGTATCAGGACCTACGCCAGAGGTTCTGGTGGACTAGGATGAAGAGAGAGATTGCTTAGTTCATTGCTAACTGTGACGTTTGTCGTCGCGTTAAGGCAGAGCATCAGAGACCTGCTGGCACCCTTCAGCCTTTAGCTATTCCTGAATGGAAATGGGATAAAGTTGGTATGGACTTCATCACCGGCTTTCCTAGGACCAAGAGAGGGAATAATGCTATCTTCGTAGTCATTGATCGTCTCTCCAAAGTGGCGCACTTCTTACCTGTTCGAGAGAGTATCACCGCTAGTCAGCTCGCTGACTTATATATTTCTCGAATAGTTTCACTTCATGGTGTTCCACTAGAGATCAATTCAGACCGTGGTAGTCTTTTCACTTCTCATTTCTGGGAGAGTTTCCAAACTGCCATGGGAACCCATCTTTCCTTCAGTACCGCTTTCCACCCTTAGTCGAGTGGTTAGGTGGAAAGGGTCAACCAAATTCTCAAAGACATGCTTAGAGCTTGCATTATCTCATTCGGTATGGATTGGGAGAAATGCCTTCCTTTCACCGAGTTTGCTTATAACAATAGCTATCAATCGAGTCTCAAGAAAGCTCCTTTTGAGATTCTCTATGGACGAAGATGTCGAACACCTTTGAACTAGTCAGAAACCGGTGAAAGACAATTCTTTGGACCGGACATGATCCAGGAGGTAGAAGAGCAAGTTCGCATCATTCGTGAGAATTTGAAAACAGCCCAGTCTCGTCAAAAGAGTCAGTATGATCGTCATCATAAGGATATGACTTATGAAGTTGGCGACAAAGTTTACCTTCGGGTTACTCCTTTGAAGGGTACCCATCGTTTCGGTATCAAAGGCAAGTTGGCTCCTCGTTACATTGGTCCTTTTCGCATTCTCGCTAAACGAGGAGAGGTTGCCTACCAGTTGGAACTACCCCACATCTTTCTCGAGTTCATGATGTCTTCCACGTCTCTCAACTCAGGCGTTGCTTCTCGGATCCTATCCGTGGAGTGGACCACGAAATGCTTGATATCCAAGATAACCTCACATACTGAGAGTACCCGGTTCGCATTCTTGATCAAGCAGAGTGTGTCACTCGACGTCATAACATCAAGTTTCTCAAGGTTCAGTGGTCTCATCATTCTGAGAGAGAAGCTACTTGGGAGCGAGAAGATCGTATTCGACTGGAGTACCCCACTTTCTTTCCGTCGACCCCTGAATCTCGGGACGAGATTCTTTCAAGTGGGGGCGAGTTGTCACATCCCTAGTTCTGGTATGACCTAGACTAGCTAGCCAGTTGTGCATCATTTTTAAATTCCATTTAATTTTGAAATGAGGACTTGTGAAACCCTCAGAATCATTTTTGGAAATGACCCAAATAAAAATTGTTCCAAAAAGGTCCAAGAAAATGTTCATGTTGCTCTCTGAAAATATTGGTCAGAGGTAAAATTCAAACAAATATTTTAGGAGCTCATGGATATTTATTTTGGCCATTTGGATTAATCCGATAATTATTTGCATTGGATATATATATATGTCATATATACAATATATGTCCAAAAATTATGCCATTTGCTGAGGGGCTCTGGAATAATATAGTTAGCTCCTGCAAAAATTGGCATAAGGTAATAAAATGATTTAGTATTTTAATTAAATCAAAACAAATGTCAGAAAAATAGAAAAAGAAATAAAAGAGGAAAACCCTACCTGGACTTACCCGCGGCCTGGCACTGTGTGGCCTGGCCCAGCGGCCCAGCAGGCTGGCCCAGCCAGCTGGCCGACGCCAGTCGTCCCCTTCCTCAGCCCAGGAGGACAGGGGCACGCGCCGGCGCGCGCGGCCACGCATCCGGCTGGGGCCACGTCTCCCCGCCACCTCCTGCTTCACCCCCTCGTCGTCTGGATGCCCCGCGTGATGCCACGCGCCTCCCTGACCGCTCTCACTCTCCCCCTGTTCTCTCCCTCGCCGTTTCCCCACCGTGCCCGAACGCTGCCGTCGCCGCCGCACGCCGTTGCCGTAGCCACCGCCTCCCCCTCGCCTCTCCGACACGCGCAGGAGCTCCGCCTCCTCGCTCTGAAGCTCTCCGCCGAGCCACACAAGCCGGAGCGCCCCGTGGAGCCGTCGCCGTCACATGCATCACCTCCGGATGCCGCAGATCGCCATTGCCGCTTCGTTGTCCCCAGCGCGTCCCCGGCCACAACGAGCAGCCCTGCAAGTCCGCCGTGAGCCCTGCTTCTTCTCCCCTCTCTCCCCTAGTTGTGCTCGCCCTCTAGCTGTCGTCTCCACCATGGCCGAACCTTCGCCGCCGCCGAGCTCGCCGTCGACGCAGCTCCGGTGACCATTTGGTCACCCCGGCGAGTCCAACAAGCTCGTAAGGCCCCGTAGAGCATCCCTAGCGCTTTGGTTCTCTCGTCTTCAAGCTCCAAACGGGCTCTCGTGCACGACCGAACTCCGGCGGCCGCAACCGAGCTCGCCGCCGGCGACTCCGGCCATCCCAGGCCCAGCCACGGCCACTGGCAGACGCGCCATCGAGCTGGCTCTCCAACGCACCTAGCCGCGTGTCATTTGGAGCACCACAGAGAAACCCGGGGCACAAGTACACCGCGGATCTCGCCGGCGACTAAACGCCGGCGGGTTTGACTTGTTTGACCTGGGGTTTGACCCCCCAGGGTCACTGACACGTGGGCCATACCCCTGTTTAGTTTAGGTGTTAGTTTAGTTAGCGCGAATTAACTCAGTTAATTAGTTCTCTCTCTGACAGGTGGGCCCAGGCCCTAATTAACCTAGGTTAGTGCTAACCTAACACTAAGTAACTCTGTTAGTTAGATTTTACACTGACAGTGGGCCCCAGCGCCACTAATCTTTTAATTAGGATTAAACTAACCCCTGTTTAACCCCCTTTCACTAACGTGTGGACCCCACACGTCAGGTTTGACCTGGTCAGCACCGTTGACTTGCTGATGCAGGCATGACGTAGTGCTGACGCAATTATTTATTTTCTAGAATTATTTTAATTCAGGAAATTCCAGAAAATGTTCAAAACTTCAAAAATTCATATCAATTCAACCATAGCTCAGATTGAAATAATTTATATATGAAGAATTATCAAAAAAATGTAATCTATCCATCTGTACTAGTTTCATGCATGACAAACCAACCTAAACCTACTGTATAGGTGAAAACATATTATGGCATATATAAGAGCTTACTTGGAGTTGCATTTGAATCCTTGATTCAAATGGACTTCATCCAAATATAATGCTAGCTGCATTAGCACAATCAGCATCACATCTTCATGCCATGTTCATGCATCATATTGTTGCATATGCTTGTGTTTTGATTGCCGACACTGTTCCTTCTCGATAGGTCCTGCTCCGGAGTCCGTTCCAGAGTACCTGTCTGTGAAGCAGTGCCTTCCTTGTT
>NC_041381.1:112320547-112328047 GCF_002162155.2 Triticum dicoccoides
CAGGCAAGTTAATTGCCGAAAACAATGACAAGGGGCTGCATAGCGATGACGAGGAAGAGACCCGACCGCCGAACAATAGAGGACAGAAGGGTTTCCCCCCACAGGTGCGGACGGTGAACATGATATACGCAACACACATACCCAAAAGGGAGCGGAAGCGTGCACTCAGGGATGTCTACGCGATGGAGCCAGTTGCCCCGAAGTTCAATCCATGGTCCTCCTGCCCGATCACTTTTGACCGAAGGGACCACCCCACCAGCATCCGCCACGGCGGATTCGCTGCATTGGTCTTAGACCCAATCGTCGATGGATTTCACCTAACTAGAGTCCTGATGGACGGCGGCAGCAGCTTGAACCTGCTTTATCAGGATACAGTGTGCAAAATGGGCATAGACCCCTCAAGGATTAAACCTACCAAAACAACCTTTAAAGGCATCATACCAGGTGTAGAAGCCAACTGTACAGGCTCAATTACACTGGAAGTGGTCTTCGGATCCCCGGATAACTTCCAAAGCAAGGAGTTAATCTTCGACATAGTCCCGTTCCGCAGCGGTTATCATGCCTTGCTCGGACGTACCGCGTTTGCAAAGTTCAACGCGGTGCCGCACTACGCATACCTCAAGCTCAAGATGCCAGGCCCTCGAGGAGTCATCATGGTTAACGGAAAAACTGAACGTTCTCTCCGAACGGAGGAACATACAGCGGCTCTCGCGGCAGAAGTACAATGCAGCCTCTTAAGGCAATTCTCGAGTCCGGCCGTTAAGCGGTCGGACATAGCTAAGCGCGCCCGGAGTAACCTACAACAAGACCACCTAGCACGTTCCGAGCACGCGTAGCAGTGCGGCCCCAACCCCAGCCCCTGCAAAACGGCAAAGCATGTCCTTTGCGTACACCATTACGCTCTGTAGATACCATGGGCATGGGGAGAGGGGCACGACCACGATAAGCCCAGACTGCGGCTCAACCACACCAGGGGCTCTCAAGTGTGTCGTTCTTTTTTTACCTTTTATTTTTTACCCACGGGACTCCGTTCGTCAGAGGCCCTGTCCGGCAGCAGAACTGCCGAACTCACGATGCAACAGCCAGGCAAGGATAAAGGCTACAACGAATATCCAGGTGGTCTCCATTACGAGGATTTTTATACACCAATCCGCAGCCTACCCCTGGAGGGGAACATGTTTAACAAGTCCCATCCCTTGCTGATCGCACTATTTGTATCGTTCTGCATTCATAGCAGCACTTATTGAATAAAACAATGCAGCACCTTCTTGCTTATAATTGCATTTCTTTCTACATATGTTCATTTACGGCATGTTGCATCCGTACACTTTGGTACGGCTAATATACACCAGGGGCTTATGTTTCCCGCATTATGGTGTGATAAGTCCGAACACTTTCACAAGTGCGGCACCCCGAACTTATAGCACTATATGCATCGGCTCCGGATCATGTCTTGGGTCAATAGTTGGGTTTGCCCGGCTCCCATGTTTTGGTACCTTACGTTCCGTTATATCGGCTAAGGTAGCACTGGGAGAACCACTGCGATTGTGCCCCAGTTGAGCTTGGTTAACGCCTCAGTGGAGAAAGCTAAAACTGACCATCATGATGAGGCGAGAGCCGGTGGCTGTCCGAGAGGTTTTTTGTGAGTCCTTAAAGACTTATGCCGCTTAGAGCGAGGAGCCGGATCCTGTCCGGCCCAGGCGTGGATAGTGCCCCAAATTCGGCCTTCCGAAGACTAGGGGCTTCGCCGAAATTTAAAATTATAGAATTCTATGGCTAAGTGAGAGTGTTCAAGCATTATAAGTCCGGTTGCCTTGTTCGCTGTGTTGAGCGCCTCCCTAGATGGACCCAAAAATGGGAACAAGAGTGCTCAAGTTTATCCCGAACACCCCAGCACTCGTGGCATGGGGGCTGAAGCCGACGACTTGCCATCTCTCAGATTTGATAAACAGCCGCACAGAAGGTAATATTTCAAATTAACAAGCATTGCTTAGCGCATATGAACTAAGTATTCAGCGCACAGGATAACAAAATGCGAGTCTACTCAAATATTACATCTTTGGAGCACTCACCCGCAATAGTGAGGGCGCCCTTCAGCACACTCCTATAATACATCTCGGGCGTGCGATGCACCTTGCCCTCTGGTGGCGGGTCCATCACGAGCTTCTGGGCATCCATCTTGCCCAGTGCACCTTTGCGGGGGCAACGGCCCGACATGCACCCTCAATGCAAGCGGAGTGCTTGATAACTTCAACCCACGGGCATGCATCCACCAGCCGCCGCACCAGGCCTAAGTAGCTCCCAGGCATGGCCTCCTTAGGCCACAGCCGAACTATGAGGCCCTTCATGGCCTGTTCGGCCACCTTGTGGAGCTCGACCAGCTGCTTCAGCTGGTCGCTAAGGGGCACCGCATGTCCGGCCTCAGCATACTGAGACCAGAAGACCTTCTCCGTCGAGCTCCCATCCTCGGCCCAGTAGAATGCGGCAGCATCGGACACGCTGTGAGGAAGATCTCCGAACGCTCCTGGAGAGCTCCGAATTCGGGTAAGCAACAGGTAATTAACACTCACATGCTTACTTTGCATGAAAAATGCCTTACCCGCTGCTATTTTCTTCACCGCCTCAATCTCCTGGAGGGCCTTGTAGGCTTTGGCCTTAGCGGCTTTGGCACTCTCAAGAGCCGTTGCAAGCTCAGACTCTCAAGTCTTCGAGTCACGCTCCAAGCTCTCATGTTTTTTCACGAGATCCTGGAGCTCTTGCTGTACCTCCGCCACCCGCGCCTCCTGCTTCTCTCGCTCGGTGCGCTCCGCGGCCGCATTGCGTTCGGCCGCGGCCACCGCCTCCTTCAGGGTCGCCACCTCGTTAGTGGCCCCTGCAATACCCACGTTATCCTTGTCATTTTTCTTGCAACCAAATCCTTTTCGGGAAGGTACAATTTTAATAAGGTATTACTCACCTTCTTTTTCCTCGAGCTGCTTCTTGGCATGGCCGAGCTCGTTCTCGGACCGCTCGAGGCTTTCCTTCAAAGTATTGACCTCCGCAGTCAGTGCGGCGGAGGTCAGCAGCACAGCCTGCAATCCCATATTGACATATTTTTTATGACTCCTGCGTATATCTTTTTAAAGATCCTCAGTCCGGCTTTTCCTTCCGAACACCGAACCGAGCATCAGGGGCTACTGTCTATGCGGTACCATTTTACATATATTGAAATTCTTACCTCAAAGCCTGTTAGAAGGCTGCTGGAGGCTTCGGTCAGCCCGCTCTGGTGAGCTGAACCTTCTGAATCACCGCACTCATAACAGTGTGGTGTTCCTCTTCAATGGAGGCTCCATTGAGCGCCTCCAGCAAATTATTCGGCGCCTCCGGTTGGACGGAGGCAGCCGGCGTCACGGTCTTGCCCTTCTTACGAAGGGGTCGCCCGCCGGACTCCGGAGCCACTGTGGCCTCCGGGGCTGAGTCCGGTGCAAAGTCCGAGAGGTTGTCCTGCGACACCTCCGGGGCCTCCCCCTCCGGGTGGGTCCTTTCCTGGGATCCCACCTCGGCATCGTCCGCATCATGAGGGGTGGAGGCAGTCGGAAGAGAATCCATATCCGACGCACCTAAGGACCCGCTCGACGAAGCGAGAAGATCATCCTTGGGCGGACTGCAGGGTTGTATGGGGCATTAGAAAGATATTATGTGGCGAAAGGGAAAAATCTTGAAGTTATTCGGGAGTCCGGAAACTTACGGTCTCGCCAAGGGCTTGGCCCTTGGAGGCCAGCCCTCGTCGTCGTCGCTGGCATTGGCAGAGTAGTCCGGGGGAAGAGTTTTCCCCTTCTTGGACCCTTCGGTCTCCCTTGTTGGGGAGGCCTTCCTTTTCTTCCCTCCCCCCGCTGGGGGAGATACTTTCTTCTTCTCCTCCTTGCCTTGGTGGGAGGAGTCGGCCTCGGATTCATCATCCGATAGCACCTGAAAACGGGAACTCTTATGAGTCCCCGTGGCCTTCTTCTTGGCCTTCTTCTCCGGCACCACGTGGGGTGCCGGAGCCAGCAGCCCCGTTAGGCGGGCGTCCGCTGGGTCCTCCGGCAATGGGGCCGGACAGATAGTCCGTTCGGCCTTCACCAACCAGTCCTGTCAAAGGTAAAGGGAATTTAGATCCCGCATAGAGTCAAACTATGGAAAACAAGTGGCATAATCGCTTACCTCGTCAGCTGGACGCTCCGAGCGGAATCCGCGATCTTCGATAGCGGATGCGGGAGCCTCGGCGCCCTTGAACAACACCTTCCAGACATCTTCGTACGTAGTGTCGAAGAGCCCGCTCAGGGTCTGGTGCTGCGCCGGATCGAACTCCCACATGTTGAAACCCCGTCGTTGGCACGGGAGAATCCGGCGGATGAGCATGACCTGGACTACGTTGACAAGCTTGAGCTTCTTGTCCACCAGCTTCTGGATACAGGCTTGGAGTCCGGTCAGCTCCTCTGAATCCCCCCAGATCCGGCCACTCTCTTTCCAGGAGGTGAGCCGTGTAGGGATGCCGGATCTGAATTCGGGGGCCGCTGCCCAATCGGAGTCACGCGGCTCGGTGATGTAGAACCACCCCGATTGCCACCCCTTAATGGTTTCCACGAAAGTGCCCTCCAGCCACGTAACGTGGGACATCCTGCCCACCATGGCGCCTCCGCACTCCGCTTGGCTGCCCTTCACAACCTTCGGCTTGACACTGAAGGTCTTGAGCCACCCGAAGTAGGGCTGGATCCAGAGGAAGGCCTCGCACACGACGATAAACACCGAGATGTTGAGGATGAAATTCAGGGCCAGATCATGGAAATCTAGGCCATAGTAGAAAATGAGCCCCGGGACAAAGGGATGAAGTGGGAAGCCCAGTCCGCGAAGAAAATGGGGAAGAAATACTACCCTCTCATGGGGCCTGGGGGTGGGGATGAGCTCTCCCTCGTCGGGGAGCTGGTGCGCGACGTCGCTGGACAAATATTCAGCGTCGCGCAGCTTCTGGATCTGCCCCTCTGTGACGGAGGAGGCCATCCACTTGCCTCCCGCTCCAGACATAGTTGGATAAGGTTGAGATGAGAAGTGCGGACTTGGGCGCTGGAGCTCGAGTTCGCGGAGATGGATAAGCCAAGGAGGAAGAAGGCGCAGGTAAAAGGGTTGGATCTTTATCCCCTTATATGGGCGGACAAAAACATGTGTCCCCACCGGCCTGGTAAAACTCGCTTATCTCCCAAGCCTCACAATCAATGGCACGGTTGGGTTACCCACGTTCGTATTGATGGGAATCCCGGTATAAGGGGAACACGATCTCTGCTTCGACAAGACATGCCAAGGAAATTGCTTCGCTAAACGCGCTGAGGTGGAACAATAAAAACAATTCGAGTAAAAGCTTGGAAGTGGCGTGACATCACACCACAAAATACATCAGCAGATTAATCTTGTGTAATATTATTCCCTCTACGGTGGTACGTGGAATTTATTTTTGCAGAGCCGGACACTATCCTGGTGTTCACAATCTTCTATAATTTATTCGGAGGAAGAACCCGCCTTGCAATGCCGAAGACAAC
Source organism: Triticum dicoccoides (assembly GCF_002162155.2). Classification (NCBI taxonomy): domain Eukaryota; kingdom Viridiplantae; phylum Streptophyta; class Magnoliopsida; order Poales; family Poaceae; genus Triticum; species Triticum dicoccoides. Next base: position 112,326,100 of record NC_041381.1, read on the forward strand.
ATGCATGCCGGACACGTCGTCATTGAAGCCTGGTTCAGGGGCTACTGAGGGAGTTCCAGACTAGGGGGTGTCCGGATAGCCGAACTATCATGATCGGCCGGACTCCAAGACTATGAAGATAGAAGATTGAAGACTTCGTCCCGTGTCCGGATGGGTCTTTCCTTGGCGTGGAAGGCAAGCTTGGCGATACAGATATGTAGATTTCCTACCATTGTAACCGACTCTGTGTAACCCTAGCCCTCTCCGGTGTCTATATAAACCGGATGGTTGTAGTCCATAGGACGAACAACAATCATACCATAGGCTAGCTTCTAGGGTTTAGCCTCCTTGATCTCGTGGTAGATCCACTCTTGTAACACACATCATCAATATTAATCAAGCAGGACATAGGGTTTTACCTCCATCAAGAGGGCCTGAACCTGGGTAAAACATCGTGTCCCTTGTCTCCTGTTACCATCCGCCTAGACGCACAGTTCGGGACCCCCTACCCGAGATCAGCCGGTTTTGACACCGACAGCTACCTTAAGAAAGTCATAGTTACTCCCGCCGTTTACCCGCGCTTGGTTGAATTTCTTCACTTTTACATTTAGAGCACTAGGCAGAAATCACATTGTGTCAGCATCCGCGAGGACCATTGCAATGCTTTGTTTTAATTAAACAGTCGGATTCCCGTTGTCCGTACCAGTTCTGAGTCGACTGTTTCATGCTCGGGGAAATCCCCCGAAGGGGCGATTCCCGGTCCGTCCCCCGGCCGGCACGCGGCGACCCGCTCTCGCCGCGTGAGCATCTCGAGCAATCCGCCGACAGCCGACGGGTTCGGGGCCAGGACCCCCGTGCCCAATCCTCAGAGCCAATCCTTTTCCCGAAGTTATGGATCCGTTTTGCCGACTTCCCTTGCCTACATTATTCCATTGGCCAGAGGTTGTTCACCTTGGAGACCTGATGCGGTTATGAGTACGATCAGGTGTGAATGGTACTCGGTCCTCCGGATTTTCATGGGCCGCCGGGGGCGCACCGGACACCGCGCGACGTGCGGTGCTCTTCCGGCCACTGGACCCTACCTCTGGCTGAACCGTTTCCAGGGTTGGCAGGCCGTTAAGCAGAAAAGATAACTCTTCCCGAGGCCCCCGCTGGCGTCTCCAGACTTCCTAACGTCGCCATCAGCCGCCACATCCCGGCTCGGGAAATCTTAACCTGATTCCCTTTTGGGGGATGCGCGTGATCGCGCTATCTACCGGGGTTACCCCGTCCCTTAGGATCGGCTTACCCATGTGCAAGTGCCGTTCACATGGAACCTTTCTCCTCTCCGGCCTTGAAAGTTCTCATTTGAATATTTGCTACTACCACCAAGATCTGCACCGACGGCCGCTCCGCCCGGGCTCGCGCCCCGGGTTTTGCAGCGGCCGTCGCGCCCTCCTACTCATCGGGGCATGGCGCTCGCCCAGATGGCCGGGTGTGGGTCGCGTGCTTCAGCGCCATCCATTTTCAGGGCTAGTTGATTCGGCAGGTGAGTTGTTAGACACTCCTTAGCGGATTTCGACTTCCATTACCACCGTCCTGCTGTCTTAATCGACCAACACCCTTTGTGGGTTCTAGGTTAGCGCGCAGTTGGGCACCTTAACCCGGCTTCCGGTTCATCCTGCATCGCCAGTTCTGCTTACCAAAAATGGCCCACTTGGAGCACCCAATTCCGTGGCACGGCTCACCGAAGCAGCCGCGCCATCCTACCTATTTAAAGTTTGAGAATAGGTTGAGGACGTTGCATCCCCAATGCCTCTAATCATTGGCTTTACCTGATAGAACTCGTAACGGGCTCCAGCTATCCTAAGGGAAACTTCGGAGGGAACCAGCTACTAGATGGCTCGATTAGTCTTTCGCCCCAATACCCAAGTCAGACGAACGATTTGCACGTCAGTATCGCTTCGAGCCTCCACCAGAGTTTCCTCTG
>NC_041381.1:112353835-112354075 GCF_002162155.2 Triticum dicoccoides
GCCGTCGGGCACTTTTTTCCCGTGTCCACGTACAGCCCGTTCACGGGTCCGTGTAAGGGTCCGTGTACGCGGCGTGTGCCACGTACGTGGTTTTGCCCAGTTTTCCATGGCGCGCGTCAACTTCCGTCCACGATGGCCGTCGGGCACTTTTTTCCCGTGTCCACGTACAGCCCGTTCACGGGTCCGTGTAAGGGTCCGTGTACGCGGCGTGTGCCACGTACGTGGTTTTGCCCAGTTTTC
>NC_041381.1:112360159-112380159 GCF_002162155.2 Triticum dicoccoides
TTCAAGCAGGCAGGCAAGTTAATTGCCGAAAACAATGACAAGGGGTTGCATAGCGATGACGAGGAAGAGACCCGACCGCCGAACAATAGAGGACAGAAGGGTTTCCCCCCACAGGTGCGGACGGTGAACATGATATACTCAACGCACATACCCAAAAGGGAGCGGAAGCATGCGCTCAGGGATGTCTACACGATGGAGCCAATTGCCCCGAAGTTCAATCCATGGTCCTCCTACCCGATCACTTTTGACCGAAGGGACCACCCCACCAGCATCCGTCACGGCGGATTCGCCGCATTGGTCTTAGACCCAATCGTCGATGGATTTCACCTAACCAGAGTCCTGATGGACGGCGGCAGCATCCTGAACCTGCTTTATCAGGATACAGTGCGCAAAATGGGCATAGACCCCTCAAGGATTAAACCTACCAAAACGACCTTTAAAGGCGTCATACCAGGTGTAGAAGCCAATTGTACAGGCTCAATTACACTAGAAGTGGTCTTCGGATCCCCGGATAACTTCTTAAGCAAGGAGTTAATCTTTGACATAGTCCCGTTCCGCAGCGGCTATCATGCCTTGCTCGGACGTACCGCGTTTGCAAAGTTCAACGCGGTGCCGCACTAAGCATACCTCAAGCTCAAGATGCCAGACCCTCGAGGAGTCATCACGGTCAACAGAAACACTAAACGTTCTCTCCGAACGGAGAAACATACAGCGGCTCTCACGGCAGAAGTACAATGCAGCCTCTTAAGGCAATTCTCGAGTCCGGCCGTTAAGCGGCCGGACATAGCTAAGCGCGCCCGGAGTAACCTACAACAAGACCACCAGGCACGTTCCGAGCACGCGTAGCAGTGCGGCCCCAACCCCAGCCCCTGCAAAACGGCAAAGCAGGTCCTTCGCGTACACCATTACGCTCTGAAGATACCATGGGCATGGGGAGAGGGGCACGACCACGATAAGCCCAAACTGCGGCTCAACCACACCAGGGGCTCTCAAGTGTGTCGTTCTTTTTTTTACCTTTTATTTTTTACCCACAGGACTCCGTTCGTCAGAGGCCCTGTCCGGCAGCAGAACTGCCGAACTCACGATGCAACAGCCAGGGAAGGATAAAGGCTACAACGAATATCCAGGTGGTCTCCATTACGAGGATTTTTATACACCAATCCGCAGCCTACCCCTGGAGGGGGACATGTTTAACAAGTCCCATCCCTTGCTTATCGCACTATTTGTATCGTTCTGCATTCATAGCAGCACTTACTGAATAAAACAATGGAGCACCTTCTTGCTTATAATTGCATTTCTTTCTACATATGTTCATTTACGACATGTTGCATCCGTACACTTTGGTATGGCTAATATACACCAGGGGCTTATGTTTCCCGCATTATGGTGTGATAAGTCCGAACACTTTCACAAGTGCGGCACCCCGAACTTATAGCACTATATGCATCGGCTCCGAATCATGTCTTGGGTCAATAGTTGGGTTTGCCCGGCTCCCATGTTTTCGTACCTTACGTTCCGTTATATCGGCTAAGGTAGCACTGGGAGAACCACTGCGATTGCGCCCCAGTTGAGCTGGGTTAACGCCTCAGTGGAGAAAGCTAAAACTGACCGTCATGATGAGGCGAGAGCCAGTCGTTGTTCGAGAGGTTTTTTGCGAGTCCTTAAAGACTTATGTCGCTTAGAGCGAGGACCCGGATCCTGTCTGGCCCAGGCGTGGATAGCGCCCCAAATTCGGCCTTCCGAAGACTAGGGGCTTCGCCGAAATTTAAAATTATAGAATTCTATGGCTAAGTGAGAGTGTTCAAGCATTATAAGTCCGGTTGCCTTGTTCGCTGTGTTGAGCGCCTCCCTAGATGGACCCAAAAATGGGAACAAGAGTGCTCAAGTTTATCCCGAACACCTCAGCACTCGTGGCATGGGGGCTGAAGCCGACGACTTGCCATCTCTCAGATTTGATAAACAGCCGCACAGAAGGTAATATTTTAAATTAACAAGCGTTGCTTAGCGCATATGAACTAAGTTTTCAGCGCACAGGATAACAAAATGCGAGTCTACTCAAATATTAAATCTTTGGAGCACTCACCCGCAATAGTGCGGGCGCCCTTCAGCACACTCTTATAATACATCTCGAGCATGCGATGCTCCTTGCCCTCTAGTGGCAGGTCCGTCACGAGCTTCTGGGCATCCATCTTGCCCCAGTGCACCTTTGCGCGGGCAAGGGCCCGACGGGCACCCTCAATGCAAGCGGAGTGCTTGATAACTTCAACCCACGGGCACGCATCCACCAGCCGCCGCACCAGGCCGAAGTAGCTCCCAGGCATGGCCTCCTTAGGCCACAGCCGAACTATGAGGCCCTTCATGGCCTGTTCGGCCGCCTTGTGGAGCTCGACCAGCTGCTTCAGCTGGTCACTAAGGGGCACCGGATGTCCGGCCTCAGCATACTGAGACCAGAAGACCTTCTCCGTCGAGCTCCCCTCCTCGGCCTGGTAGAATGTGGCAGCATCGGACACGCTGCGAGGAAGATCTGCGAACGCTCCTGGAGAGCTCCAAATTCGGGTAAGCAACAGGTAATTAACACTCACATGCTTACTTTGCATGAAAAATGCCTTACCCGCTGCTATTTTCTTCACCGTCTCAATCTCCTGTAGGGCCTTGTAGGCTTCGGCCTTAGCGGCTTTGGCACTCTCAAGAGCCGTTGCAAGCTCAGACTCTCGAGTCTTCGAGTCACGCTCCAAGCTCTCATGTTTTTTCACGAGATCCTGGAGCTCTTGCTGTACCTCCGCCACCCACGCCTCCTGCTTCTCTCGCTCGGTGCGCTCCGCGGCCGCATTGCGTTCGGCCGCGGCCACTTCCTCCTTCAGGGTCGCCACCTCGTTAGTGGCCCCTGCAATACCCACGTTATCCTTGTCATTTTTCTTGCAACCAAATCCTTTTCTGTAAGGTACACTTTTAATAAGGTATTACTCACCTTCTTTTTCCTCGAGCTGCTTCTTGGCATGGCCGAGCTCGTTCTCCGACCGCTCGAGGCGTTCCTTCAAAGTATTGACCTCCACAGTCAGTGCGGCGGAGGTCAGCAGCACAGCCTGCAATCCCATATTGACATATTTTTTATGACTCATGCATATATCTTTTTAAAGATCCTCAGTCCGGCTTTTCCTTCCGAACACCGAACCGAGCATCAGGGGCTACTGTCTATGCGGTACCATTTTACATATATTGAAATTCTTACCTCAAAGCCTTTTAGAAGGCTGCTGCAGGCTTCGGTCAGCCCGCTCTTGGCAAGCTGAACCTTCTGAATCACCGCACTCATAACAGTGCGGTGTTCCTCTTCAATGGAGGCGCCATTGAGCGCCTCCAGCAAATTATCCGGCGCCTCTGGTTGGACGGAGGCAGCCGGCGTCACGGTCTTGCCCTTCTTACGAAGGGGTCGCCCGCCGGACTCCGGAGCCACTGTGGCCTCCGGGGCTGAGTCCGGTGCAAAGTCCGAGAGGTTGTCCTGCGACACCTCCGGGGCCTCCCCCTCCGGGTGGGTCCTTTCCTGGGAACCCACCTCGGCGTCGTCCGCATCATGAGGGGTGGAGGCAGTCGGAAGATAATCCATATCCGACGCACCTAAGGACCCGCTCGACGAAGCGGGAAGATCATCCTTGGGTGGACTGCAGGGTTGTATGCGGCATTAGAAAGACATTATGTGACGAAAGGGAAAAACCTTGAAGTTATTCGGGAGTCCAGATACTTACGATCTCGCCTGGGGCTTGGCCCTTAGAGGCCAGTCCTCGTTGTCGTTGCTGGCGTTGGAAGAGTAGTTCGGGGGAAGAGTCTTCCTCTTCTTGGACCCTTCGGCCTCCCTTGTTGGGGAGGCCTTCCTTTTCTTCCCTCCCCCCGCTGGGGGAGAGGCTTTCTTCTTCTCCTCCTCGCCTTGGTGGGAGGAGTCGGCCTCGGATTCATCATCCGATAGCACCTGAAAACGGGAACTCTTCTGAGTCCCCGTGGCCTTCTTCTTGGCCTTCTTCTCCGGCACCACCTGGGGTGCCGGAGCCAGCAGCCCCGTTAGGCGGGCGTCTGCTGGGTCCTCCGGCAATGGGGCTGGACAGATAGTCCGTTCGGCCTTCGCCAGCCAGTCCTGTCAAAGGTAAAGGGAGTTTAGATCCCGCATAGAGTCAAACTATGGAAAACAAGTGGCATAATCACTTACCTCGTCAGCTGGACGCTGCGAGCGGAATCCGCGATCTTCGGTAGCGGATGCAGGAGCCTCGGCGCCCTTGAACAGCACCTTCCAGACATCTTCGTACGTAGTGTCAAAGAGCCCGCTCAGGGTCTGGTGCTGCGCCGGATCGAACTCCCACATGTTGAAACCCCGTCGTTGGCACGGGAGAATCCGGCAGATGAGCATGACCTGGACTACGTTGACAAGCTTGAGCTTCTTGTCCACCAGCTTCTGGATATAGGCTTGCAGTCCGGTCAGCTCCTCCGAATCCCCCCAGATCCGGCCACTCTCTTTCCAGGAGGTGAGCCGTGTAGGGATGCCAGATCTAAATTCGGGGGCCGCTGCCCAATCGGGGTCACGCGGCTCGGTAATGTAGAACCACCCCGATTGCCACCCCTTAATGGTTTCCACGAAAGTGCCCTGCAGCCACGTAACGTGGGACATCCTGCCCACCATGGCGCCTCCGCATTCCACTTGGCTTCCCTTCACAACCTTCGGCTTGACACTGAAGGTCTTGAGCCACAAGCCGAAGTGGGGCTGGATGCAGAGGAAGGCCTCGCACATGACGATAAATGCCGAGATGTTGAGGATGAAATTCGGGGCCAGATCATGGAAATCTAGGCCGTAGTAGAACATGAGCCCCCCGACAAAGGGATGAAGTGGGAAGCCCAGTCCGCGGAGGAAATGGGGAAGAAATACTACCCTCTCATGGGGCCTGGGGTGGGGATGAGCTCTCCCTCGTCGGGGAGCCGGTGCGCGATGTCGCTGGACAAATATTCAGCGTCGCGCAGCTTCTGGATCTGCCCCTCCGTGACGGAGGAGGCCATCCACTTGCCTCCCGCTCCGGACATAGTTGGAGAAGGTTGAGATGAGAAGTGCGGACTTGGGCGCTGGAGCTCGAGTTCGTGGAGATGGATAAGCCAAGGAGGAAGAAGGCGCAGGTAAAAGGGTTGGATCTTTATCCCCTTATATGGGCGGACAAAAACATGTGTCCCCACCGGCCTGGTAAAACTCGCTTATCTCCCAAGCGTCACAATCAATGGCGCGGTTGGGTTACCCACGTCCGTATTGATGGGAATCCCGATATAAGGGGAACACGATCTCTACTTTGACAAGACGTGCCAAGGAAACCGCTTCGCTAAATGCGCTGAGGTGGAACAATAAAAACAATTCGAGTAAAAGCTTGGAAGTGGCGTGACATCACGCCACAGAATAGGTCAGCAGATTGATCTTGTGTAATATTATTCCCTCTACGGTGGTACGTGGAATTTATTTTTGCAGAGCCGGACACTATCCTGGTGTTCACAATCTTCTATAATTTATTCGGAGGAAGAACCCGCCTTGCAATGCCGAAGACAACATGCGCGCCGGACTCGTCGTCATTGAAGCCTGGTTCAGGGGCTACTGAGGGAGTTCCGGACTAGGGGGTGTCCGGATAGCCGAACTATCATGATCGGCCGGACTCCAAGACTATGAAGATAGAAGATTGAAGACTTCGTCCCGTGTCCGGATGGGACTTTCCTTGGCGTGGAAGGCAAGCTTGGCGATACGGATATGTAGATTTCCTACCATTGTAACCGACTCTGTGTAACCCTAGCCCTCTCCGGTGTCTATATAAACCGGATGGCTGTAGTCCATAGGACGAACAACAATCATACCATAGGCTAGCTTCTAGGGTTTAGCCTCCTTGATCTCGTGGTAGATCCACTCTTGTAACACACATCATCAATATTAATCAAGCAGGACGTAGGGTTTTACCTCCATCAAGAGGGCCCGAACCTGGGTAAAACATCGTGTCCCTTGTCTCCTGTTACCATCCGCCTAGACGCACAGTTCGGGACCCCCTACCCGAGATCCGCCGGTTTTGACACCGACAGCTACCTTAAGAGAGTCATAGTTACTCCCGTCGTTTACCCGCGCTTGGTTGAATTTCTTCACTTTGACATTCAGAGCACTGGGTAGAAATCACATTGTGTCATCATCCGCGAGGACCATCGCAATGCTTTGTTTTAATTAAACAGTCGGATTCCCCTTGTCCGTACCAGTTCTAAGTCGACTGTATCATGCTCGGGGAAAGCCCCCGAAGGGGCGATTCCCGGTCCGTCCCCCGACCGGCACGCGGCGACCCGCTCTCGCCGCATGAGCAGCTCGAGCAATCCGCCGACAGCCGACGGGTTCGGGGCCGGGACCCCCGTGCCCAGTCCTTAGAGCCAATCCTTTTCCCGAAGTTACGGATCCGTTTTGCCGACTTCCCTTGCCTACATTATTCCATTGGCCAGAGGTTGTTCACCTTGGAGACCTGATGCAGTTATGAGTACGACCAGGCGTGAACGGTACTCGGTCCTCCGGATTTTCATGGGCCGCCGGGGGCGCACCGGACACCGCGCGACGTGCGGTGCTCTTCCGGCCACTGGACCCTACCTCTGGCTGAATGATTTCCAGGGTTGGCAGGCCGTTAAGCAGAAAAGATAACTCTTCCCAAGGCCCCCATTGGCATCTCCGGACTTCCTAACGTCGCCATCAACCGCCACATCCCGGCTCGGGAAATCTTAACCCGATTCCCTTTCGGGGGATGCGCGTGATCGCGCTATCTGCCGGGGTTACCCCGTCCCTTAGGATCGGCTTACCCATGTGCAAGTGTTGTTCACATGGAACCTTTCTCCTCTTCGGCCTTGAAAGTTCTCATTTGAATATTTGCTACTACCACCAAGATCTGCACCGACGGCCGCTCCGCCCGGGCTCGCGCCCCGGGATTTGTAGTGGCCGTCGCGCCCTCCTACTCATCGGGGCATGGTGCTCGCCCAGATGGCTGGGTGTGGGTCGCGCGCTTCAGCGCCATCCATTTTCGGGGCTAGTTGATTCGGCAGGTGAGTTTTTACACACTCCTTAGCGGATTTCGACTTCCATGACCACCGTCCTGCTGTCTTAATCGACCAACACCCTTTGTGGGTTCTAGGTTAGCGCGCAGTTGGGCACCTTAACCCGGCTTCCGGCTCATCCCGCATCACCAGTTCTGCTTACCAAAAATGGCCCACTTGGAGCACCCGATTCTGTGACACGGCTCACCGAAGCAGCCGCGCCATCCTACCTATTTAAATTTTGACAATAGGTCGAGGACGTTGCATCCCCAATGCCTCTAATCATTGGCTTTACCTGATAGAACTCGTAATGGGCTCCAGCTATCCTGAGGGAAACATCGGAGGGAACCAGCTACTAGATGGTTCGATTAGTCTTTCGCCCCTATACCCAAGTCAGACGAACGATTTGCACGTCAGTATCGCTTTCAAGCCTCCACCAGAGTTTCCTCTTGCTTCGCCCCGATCAGGCATAGTTCACCATCTTTCGGGTCCCGCCAGGCGTGCTCCAACTCGAACCCTTCACAGAAGATCAGGGTCGGCCAGCGGTGCGGCCTGTGAGGGCCTCCTGCTCGCTAGCTTCCTTGCGCATCCCAGGTTTCAGAGCCCGTTGACTCGCACGCATGTCAGACTCCTTGGTCCGTGTTTCAAGACGGGTCGGATGGGGAGCCTGCAGGCCGTTGCAGCGCAGTGCCCCGAGGTACACGCCTTTCGGCGCGCGGGTACTGGCCGTGCTGACGACGGCCAACAGGGGCACCTAGGGCCCCCGAGCTTTGGCCGCCGGCGTGGCCGACAACAGTCCACACCCCAAGCCGAGCGGCGGACCAGCAAAAGTCGTTCCGCATACGGCCGGGGCGCATCGCCGGCCCCCATCCGCTTCCCTCCCGGCAATTTCAACCACTCTTCCACTCTCTTTTCAAAGTCCTTTTCATCTTTCCCTCGCGCTACTTGTTCGCTATCGGTCTCTCGCCTGTATTTAGCCTTGGACGGAGTCTACCACCCGATTTGGGCTGCTGTCACGCCCAATATGTGACCCTATCCAAAAGGAACTCGAAGGTCCCACCAAGGATAGACCCGCATATTGAAACGCTTTTGCAAGGTGGATATCATTACATCAACATTACATAATAGATGGGGATACATACATAAGGCATACAATGCCACACATATACAACATCATCATACATAAGATCAACATCCGTCTAAGGATGAATCACAAACAGAAACTCAAACGACATCCACCCTGCTAGCCCAGGCTGCCGACCTGGAACCTATCCCCTTATCGAAGAAGAAGCAGAAGAAGAACTCAACGCAAGCAAACATCGCTCTCGCGTCATGATCATCGCATAACCTGTACCTGCAACTGTTGTTGTAGTAATCTGTGAGCCACGAGGACTCAGCAATCCCATTACCAAGGGTATCAAGACTAGCAAAGCTTAAAGGGAAAGGAAGGGGTAAAGTGGTGAGGCTGCAGCAGCGACTAAGCATATATAGTGGCTAACATACGCAAATAAGAGCGAGAAGAGAGCAAGAAGAACTGTCGTCAACTAGTAATCATCAAGAAGTGATCCTGAACTCCTACTTACGTCAAACATAACCCAGAAACCGTGTTCACTTCCCGGAATCCGCCGAGAAGAGACCATCACGGCTACACACGCGGTTGATGCGTTTTATTTCGGATCTGGTGTCAAGTTATCTACAACCGGACATTAACAAATTCTCATCTGCCTATAACCGCAGGCACGGCTTTCGAAAGATTATACCCTGCAGGGGTGTCCCAACTTAGCCAATGACAAGCTCTCGCGATCAACGAAGGAATAGACCTTCTCCCAGGAAGACCCGATCAGACTCGGAATCCCGGTTTACAAGACATTTCAACAATGGTAAAACAAGACCAGCAAGACCACCCGTTGTGCCGACAAATCCCGATAGGAGCTGCACATATCTCGTTCTCAGGGCACACCGGATAAGCTAAGCGTACAGGAACCAACGAATCCAAGTTGCCAAGGAATGGTCACGCACGGTGCTCCAGTTTGGACCAACACTCGGAGGAGCACTGGCCCGGGGGGGGGGGAAATAAAGATGACCCTCGGGCTCCGGAAACCCAAGGGAAAAAGGGCTAGGTGAGGCAAATGGTAAAACCAAGGTTGGGCCTTGCTGGAGGAGTTTTATTCAAAGCGAACTGTCAAGGGGGTCCCATAAATCACCCGACCGCGTAAGGAACGCAAAATCCGAGAACATAACACCGGTATGACGGAAACTAGGGCGGCAAGACTGGAACAAAACACCAGGCATAAGGCCAAGTCTTCCACCCTTTACCAAGTATATAGATGCATTAATTAAATAAGAGATATTGTGATATCCCAACATAATCCAGTCCACCAAGGAGCAATCTTCAACTTCTCCTGCAACTAGCAACGCTATAAGAGGGGCTGAGCAAGCGATAACATAGCCAAGCAACGGTTTGCATAGGAAAGGTGTCAAAGGTTAGAGGCTGACATGGCAATTTGGGATGGCTTGAGGAGCAAAAGATAGGTAACGCAGCATAGCGATAGAACAAAGCAACTAGCATAGCAATGATAGTAATGAGATCCAGGGTAGCGGTCATCTTGCCTGAGATCCCGCAAGGAAGAAGAACGAGTCCATGAAGAAGACGAACGGGAGCATTCGAACGAATCCTCACGAACGCAACATTACCGGAACTAAGAAGCAACACCAGAAAGAAACAAACAACATGGTAAATGCACAAGCATGAACATGGCATGATGCACAAACAAGTATGATGCATGTCCGGTTAATGAGTCATGGTATGGCAAAGTGCAACAAACAATACTACAAGTTAAGTGGAGCTCAATATGCAACGAGTTGCATATTGACGAAACACCACATGCAATTATTTAGTTTGATCTCGGTTATGCTACCAACCAATATTAAATGTTGTTAAACATGGCAAGGGGTGAAACATAATTAAACTAACTATTTAGGCAAGTTTAAATGAGGCCGGAAACAACAAACAACAATTCCGGAAAATCCTCATGTCCATATTTTAGTTTTGGTACTGTTCTGTCCTAAACCATATTTTAAGTTTGTTAAACAGGAAAATAACATGGACCATGTTAATCTAGGCATTTTTCCACCCCAAATACATATAAAGTTTATTAAATTCGGAGCTACAGTTATTTAGTTATGAAATAAATCACTTTAACATGGCATATTAGCAAATTTAAATAAACAGCAAGTTAAACATTTTAACATGGGATGAAAATGACATATTATTAATCTACACAATTTTCTGAGCATTTTACATATATAAATTATTCTAATCTGATGCATGGTTTGTGAGATATTAAAAGCATGAAGTGCAATGACTTTTCTGCAAAACTGGAAAATCCTGGGATAATGTTAAAATCGCTGGACAGGGAAAAATATCAACGGGCCGAATCTAGGTGGACTGGGCCAACAGAGAGGAGGCGCTGGAGGCTCACATTGGGCCTGTTGGAGGCTGGGCCTTGGGGAAGCAGGCTGACAGCAGGAGCTGCGTTGGGCTGCGGGGCGCACGACCCACCTGGCGACGAGGCAAGTCAACGTGGCTGGGACGAGCGGCGTCCTCTGCTCGACAGGAAGCAGAGCCGCGGCGGCTTCAAGCGATGCAGGGAACGGAGGAGGTCTCCGGCGAGGGCACCGGTGGCCGGGGACGGCCGGGATGGACGGGAACGGGTGGATCCCGGCCGAGGGCAGCCGGATCCGGTGGATCCCGGCCGGGTTCGGTTGAAGACGTGGCCGGCGACGGCAATTTCCATGGCGGCGGCTACCTGCGGGAGGAAGGGGTCAGCGGGGGTGCAGGAGAAGTGGAGGAGGAGAAGGGAGAGATGAGGAGGCGGGGCTCCGTCCTGGGGAGGCACTCGCCGATGGGGGGGCTCCGGTTGCCGGCGGTGGGGCTCCGGTGGCGCTGAAGCAGAGGGGAGATCGGGGTCGAGGGACTCCTCCCCTCGATCCAGATCGGCGATGCGGGAGCGGGGCGACTTCGGGCCCGAGGCGGCCTGAGCGGGCCTCGGATGGGCCCTGGCGCTGGGGCGGGGAGGCAGGGCGACGGGGGAGCAACGTGGCAGCCGCCCGTTGGCTGCGGGCACAGGAGGAGCGGCTGCTGGCCAAACGGGGCGTGCCAAGTGGCGGCGGCGAGGTGGCCTGCGCCGGATTTGGAGGGAGAAGGCGCTGATTTCGAGGGAGGCGGCTAGGAGGTAGGGGAAGGCTAGGGATGCCCAAAATGGCAAGGGGGGCTCTATATATAGCAAAAGGGGCTAGGGTTGGGGGTTAGGAGGGGTTTCGGGACACTCGGATCGCGATCCGATGGTTCCGGTCGGAGGAGAAGGTTTGGATGGCTAGGTGGGCTGTGAGAAGAGGAGAGAAAGAGAGGTGCGGCCCGGTGGCAGTTTCGGAGACCGAAACGTCCGACGATTAAACCGGCAACGGTGCCGCTACGGATGACGGTTGGGCTATCAAACGGACTCCGAATGCGATGAAATTTGGCAGGCGGACTTTCTACACTATAATAAGACCGCATGATAAGTTGCAACCCATTCCGAGAACATTTTTATGCCACTTATAAAATAATATTACGGAGGTGCCGCGGGCGCGTGCGAGTGTGGTCTGGACTCCGAACGGACAACGGAGAGGACCGGCGGAACCAGAACGGATGCAAGTTTTATGAAAACGATGCCGATGCAATGCGAATGATGGCATGAGACGACATGCATAACAAGAACAAAATGCAAAACAACAGACAAAAACCCAACCACGGAGGAAATAATAAATCACATAGCCGGAAATGGCAAGAGTCGGAGTTACGAATATGGAAAGTTGTATCCGGGGCGTTACAACACTCCACCACTACGAAAGGTTCTCGTCCCGAGATCTAGGATGGCACCGGAGGGAAAAGGAAGAGGAAGATAAGTAGTAAAACTAAGTTGCTTCTTCGACAAAAGAGTGAAACCAAAGAACCTTGAGAGGTTGAAAAGTTGAAAGAAGGAACACAACGGAGTTGAACACAATTGAGAGCACTGCAGTAGAAACTAGAAACAAGGGGCACCATGTGAACCTTGGAGGTTGCAAAGACACAAAACAGGAATTTAATGGACAAGATAGAATTGAAACCACTCTGGTTGAAACGAGATAAGAATGAATAAGAATGATATAATTTTGACAGCACTCCGACTGTAACTGGAAGAAATTGAACATGAACTAGACAAGGTGAGAGGATACTTGATGAAATCAACAACACACTGCCTCCGGAACTATTGAAAGAATGGCACAATGGGTAAGAAGGATTTCAGACAGCACTCAGGTTGAAAAGAGAGGCAAAACTTGGGAAGATGAAAGAACTTGAATGAGAACACAACACTCCGGTTAAATGGATAAGCACGACAATGACATGATCTTGACAAAACGAGATGATGGGTGAAGAGAGCAACATCACAATGCCTTCGGGACGAAAGAATAGAAGTTAGATTGTTGGGATAAAGGGACGGAGAAGAAAATGACAATTTCTGCCACAAATGAGCTTGGAAAGCAGCCTTGCAAAGAAGGATTGAATGGAGTTGTTGAAAAATCAACAACGAAAGGCACAAGCTTGTTGTGGGCTTATGGCAAATATCTCAAAATGATGAGGTGACAACCGGCCACCGATGGAAACAATTAATTGGATTAAGACCAGCATGGAGATGAAAACTGCTTTCACCGAGAGGATAGGAGAAAACTTGGATCATTGATAAGCACCACAAATAGCAACATTCCTTAGGGAAGGCTTTAGGTGAAATCTCTACCAAGATAACTCCAACGAAGAGATTGATGGACTTAAAATACCTCATTCTTGACAACATGTGAATCATGAAACATGAATGGAAATTATCAAGAAGGACATAACACCACCTCAAAAGATATAGATTGAGAGAATTGCACTTCGGAATGCAAGATGAAGAATACTTGAGCTCCTCCAAAACAAAACATGTGTTGAACACCATGTTTATTTTAGAGTATAACTTAGCGGGTCATAACTTCGAGAGAAATCTTGAAGAACAATTGCAGAATGAAAAGAATCCCTTGATAAACGATCATGTAGAGCCTCCATGAAGAACTCCGGTAATGAAAGGATGATAGAAAGAAAGAGAAGTTGAAAACACAAAGTGAAGCCTTGCAATGATTTAGATGGAGCTTCGCGACGAGATAATGCGGAAAACTTGGAACTCCGGAAAAAGAATAGATGAAGAATCTCGAACCGAGAATGTGATATGATGACCAACTCCGGAAAGAAAGATGAATCACTTGTACTCAAGAATTTATTCATCATGAATAATCTCCGGAAGAAAAGAATTGAATCACCTCGAGGAAATAAGAATAAGATTTATTGTATGCTTATCCTTCATCAAATTAAATTGATGACAAGCAATGGATTTGGCATACTACTTATTCTCGTAAAAAGGATCAAGATAGATATGACGCAAACTTGAGAAAATCTTCATGAACCACCGGTAGGTTTGAAAAGAACGAATGAATTGACTGATAACGCAGGAAGTGAAATCTTGAACGGTCCACCATAAGAACTGAAAATGAAAGTAACAAAGGCACAAATCACCGGAAAGAATTTGAAAATGAATGAAGATACTTGAAGGGATTTAGATACATGAGAACAGAGAGATCATGAACTGATTAGAGGGTATTTGAACGATTCACCGGTAAGATTTGGAGAATGATAGCTACACGCTGAGAGTGAAGAATTATGACATGATGGCCCTCGGAGGAAGAAATGGAAACAACTCATGAAATGCTCCGGATGGGTGAAAAGAATTCTCACAATCGAAAACAATTATGAGAGGATGGCATCAAGCTAGAATCACGAATCTTGAGAGAACAGATAAGATTTAGAGGAAAACTCTTCTTCAATCTTGAACTCACAACGGGAAACACCACCAAAATTACTGAGATACTCCGGTAGAATGGAAAGCGAAGGGGTAGAGCCAACAATGAGAAGAATTTGAAGGCGGTCTTGGAGAAGGCATGTGACTGATGGAATTTATTCTTACGTCACACTTGGAAATGAATTTGAGAATCGCTCCTGATAATTTGAAGAGTCGGGTAAGATCTTGGGAAAGACCTGTGGGTTAGGGCCCACTCAAAAGAACCACCGATGAAATGATTGAAAGGGGGATTGCACCGGTATAATTAAATGACTTGAATGAGATAATAATCTCGAAATATCTTGAACGGATTAAGAATGGAAACACGAGTCTTGTGAAATATCTTCAGCACTCCAGGACAAATGAATAGGAAGAAGTGAATGATTAAGAGGTGCACCGACGTGGAAAAACATTTGAAACGAGGAAAGGGATATGATCAACACCGAAAGCTTGAATTAAAACCACCGGAGAGGAATACGAGAATGAAGATTGATGAACTTGAAGCTCGTGAGCATCTTCATGAGGGATCACCGGATCAAAACAATGATTGAAAAGAGTGAAGAGACTTCGCATGAATAAATGGATACTTGATTATAATATATGAGTCCTTGAAGAAAAGGGTGGGAGGGTGGGGAAAAACAAAGACAACTTGGGATGAACGAAACAAACACCGTTGAGAAAACTTAGAATTGATCTTGCGGATGGGGAGAATGATGGGATCATCTCGAAGAGAAGCGCACCGGTTGGAAAAGAATTAACATGACAACCTCAATGATCAAAAGGATTAGTACTCCCATAGAAATATGAGAACACCACTTGAAAGGTATGGAATCAACATTTGACTTTGAAGCAACTCGAATACCACAAATAAAATAAAACAAAGGATTTGGCTTGCAGAATAAGCCGGAACAAACATATGAAAGAGATTCTGTCCGAAGTTTTCGTGGTGGGGCCCACACGGGCTCGAGTGTATAGCACCATCATGTACAAGGCAGTGCACATGACATACGAAGTGTCCCCAAACCAGCATAACCAAGGGTTCTTTAAGACACAACGAGACCACTGTAAAAAACGACCGTGGAAAGGCAGACCACTAGACATCAAACCCCAATCTCATATCATGCATCTGTCGAAAAGATATTCTAGGAGCTACTTGAATTCCCACCTATAAAACTCCCGAAACTTTCTGGTTATGCAATCTGGTATTGGGGATACAGGGGAAGCAATATATCTCAGTCAAACTAACAATCCCTACATCCAGCTATATCCATCCGTCAACACATAACCAAGAAACCTTCGGAAATCGTGTACCTCAACCTTCGAAAAGCATCCGTTATACGAGTTATGGCAATACTCCCGAGCTCGCCCCAGTACTGGGTTATCAGGGTTATCTCACCAACAACTGTACAAAAGAGATTTTCGATGTCGGTAAATCTCAGGTATTCCAGAACTGCAACGATAAAATTGTGATGACAACACCTCAGAGCTCGACTCCCCGGGTCAAAGCCACATAAATAGACAGGAGGCACCAAGAACAATGTGCTCGTCACAAAACCATCGGAATGATTCTAAGATACCTGCGTGATCCTAAAAAAAATTTAGTGAAATTTGAGGAGAGGAAAGTCAAAACATCTACGTCAAGAGTCCTCACCAGAGCGACGAAGGGACTGAGGAGTAAAAAGAATCCTACTCTCCGATATATATAATCCTAAGACTCAAAATAGTTTTCTTCTAGACTCAACATCGGCCAACAATCAAGGGGGCTCCTATGGTCGGTCGAGGCTCTGATACCAACTTGTCACGCCCAATATGCGACCCTATCCAAAAGGAACTCGAAGGTCCCACCAAGGATAGACCCGCATATTGAAACGCTTTTGCAAGGTGGATATCATTACATCAACATTACATAATAGATGGGGATACATACATAAGCCATACAATGCCACACATATACAACATCATCATACATAAGATCAACATCCGTCTAAGGATGAATCACAAACAGAAACTCAAACGACATCCACCCTCCTAGCTCAGGCTCCCGACCTGGAACCTATCCCCTGATCGAAGAAGAAGCAGAAGAAGAACTCAACGCAAGCAAACATCGCTCTCGCGTCATGATCATCGCATAACCTGTACCTACAACTGTTGTTGTAGTAATCTGTGAGCCACGAGGACTCAGCAATCCCATTACCATGGGTATCAAGACTAGCAAAGCTTAAAGGGAAAGGAAGGGGTAAAGTGGTGAGGCTGCAGCAGTGACTAAGCATATATAGTGGCTAACATACGCAAATAAGAGCGAGAAGAGAGCAAGTAGAACGGTCGTCAACTAGTAATGATCAAGAAGTGATCCTGAACTCCTACTTACGTCAAACATAACCCAGAAACCGTGTTCACTTCCCGGACTCCGCCGAGAAGAGACCATCATGGCTACACACGCGGTTGATGCGTTTTATTTCGGATCTGGTGTCAAGTTATCTACAACCGGACATTAACAAATTCCCATCTGCCTATAACTGCAGGCACGGCTTTCGAAAGATTATACCCTGTAGGGGTGTTCCAACTTAGCCCATGACAAGCTCGCGCGATCAACGAAGGAATAGACCTTCTCCCAGGAAGACCCGATCAGACTCGGAATCCCGGTTTACAAGACATTTCGACAATGGTAAAACAAGACCAGAAAGACCACCCGCTGTGCTGACAAATCCCGATAGGAGCTGCACATATCTCGTTCTCAGGGCACACCGGATAAGCTAAGCGTACAGGAACCGACGAATCCAAGTTTCCAAGGAATGGTCCCGCACGGTGCTCTAGTTTGGACCAACACTCAGAGGAGCACTGGCCCGGGGGGGTAAATAAAGATGACCCTCGGGCTCCAGAAACCCAAGGGAAAAAGGGCTAGGTGAGGCAAATGGTAAAACCAAGGTTGGGCCTTGCTGGAGGAGTTTTATTCAAAGCGAACTGTCAAGGGGGTCCCATAAATCACACGACCGCGTAAGGAACGCAAAATCCAGGAACATGACACCGGTATGACGAAAACTAGGGCGGCAAGAGTGGAACAAAACACCAGGCATAAGGCCGAGTCTTCCACCCTTTACCAAGTATATAGATGCATTAATTAAATAAGAGATATTGTGATATCCCAACATAATCCTGTCCACCAAGGAGCAATCTTCAACTTCACCTGCAACTAGCAACGCTATAAGAGGGGCTGAGCAAGCGATAACATAGCCAAGCAACGGTTTGCATAGGAAAGGTGTCAAAGGTTAGAGGCTGACATGGCAATTTGGGATGGCTTGAGGAGCAAAAGATAGGTAACGCAGCATAGCGATAGAACGAAGCAACTAGCATAGCAATGATAGTAATGAGATCCAGTGTAGCGGTCATCTTGCCTGAGATCCCGCAAGGAAGAAGAACGAGTCCATGAAGAAGACGAACGGGAGCATTCGAACGAATCCTCACGAACGCAACATTACCTGAACTAAGAAGCAACACCGGAAAGAAAAAAATAACATGGTAAATGCACAAGCATGAACATGGCATGATGCACAAACAAGTATGATGCATGTCCGGTTAATGAGTCATGGCATGGCAAAGTGCAACAAACAATACTACAAGTTAAGTGGAGCTCAATATGCAACGAGTTGCATATTGACGAAACACCACATGCAATTATTTAGTTTGATCTTGGTTATGCTACCAAACAATATTAAATGTTGTTAAACATGGCAAGGGGTGAAACATAATTAAACTAACTATTTAGGCAAGTTTAAATGAGGCCGGAAACAACAAACAACAATTCCGGAAAATCCTCATGTCCATATTTTAGTTTTGGTACTGTTCTGTCCTAAACCATATTTTAAGTTTGTTAAACAGGAAAATAACATGGACCATGTTAATCTAGGCATTTTTCCACCCCAAATACATATAAAGTTTATTAAATTCGGAGCTACGGTTATTTAGTTATGAAATAAATCACTTTAACATGGCATATTAGCAAATTTAAATAAACAGCAAGTTAAACATTTAACATGGGATGAAAATGACATATTATTAATCTACACAATTTTCTGAGCATTTTACATATATAAATTATTCTAATCCAATGCATGGTTTATGAGATATTAAAAGCATGAAGTGCAAGGACTTTTCTGCAAAACTGGAAAATCCTGGGATAATGTTAAAATCGCTGGACAGGGAAAAATATCAACAGGCCGAATCTAGGTGGACTGGGCCAACAGAGAGGAGGCACTGGAGGCTCACATTGGGCCTGTTGGATGCTGGGCCTTGGGGAAGCAGGCTGACAGCACGAGCTGCGCTGGGCTGCGGGGCGCACGACCCACCTGGCGACGAGGCAAGTCAACGCGGCTGGGACGAGCGGCGTCCGCTGCTCGACAGGAAGCAGAGCCGCGGCGGCTTCAGGCGATGCAGGGAACGGAGGAGGTCTCCGGCGAGGGCACCGGTGGCCGGGGACGGCCGGGATGGACGGGAACGGGTGGATCCCGGCCGAGGGCAGCCGGATCCGGTGGATCCTGACCGGGTTCGGTTGAAGACGTGGCCGGCGATGGCGATTTCCATGGCGGCGGCGGCTACCTGCGGGAGGAAGGGGTCAGCGGGGGCGCAGGAGAAGTGGAGGAGGAGAAGGGAGAGATGAGGAGGCGGGGCTCCGGCCTGGGGAGGCACTCGCCGACGGTGGGGCTCCGGTTGCCGGCGGCGAGGCTCCGGTGGCGCTGAAGCAGAGGGGAGATCGGGGTCGAGGGACTCCTCCCCTTGATCCAGATGGGCGATGCGGGAGCGGGGCAACTTCGGTCCCGAGGCGGCCTGAGCGGGCCTCGGATGGGCCCTGGCGCTGGGGCGGGGAGGCAGGGCGACGAGGGAGCAACGTGGCAGCCGCCCGTTGGCTGCGGGCGCGGGAGGAGCGGCTGCTGGCCAAACGGGGCGTGCCAAGTGGAGGCGGCGAGGTGGCCTACGCCGGATTTGGAGGGAGAAGGCGCTGATTTCGAGGAGGGAGGCGGCTAGGAGGTAGGGGAAGGCTAGGGATGCCCAAAATGGCAAGGGGGGCTCTATATATAGCAAAAGGGGCTAGGGTTGGGGGTTAGGAGGGGTTTCGGGACCCTCGGATCGCGATCCGACGGTTCCGGTCGGAGGGGAAGGTTTGGATGGCTAGGTGGGCTGTGAGAAGAGGAGAGAAAGAGAGGTGCGGCCCGGTGGCAGTTTCGGAGACCGAAACGTCCGACGATTAAACCGGCAACAGTGCCGCTACGGATGACGGTTGGGCTATCAAACGGACTCCGAATGCGATGAAAATTGGCAGGCGGTCTTTCTACACTATAATAAGACCGCATGACAAGTTGCAACCAATTCCGAGAACATTTTTATGCCACTTATAAAATAATATTACGGAGGTGCCGCGGGCGCGGGCGAGTGTGGTCTGGACTCCGAACGGACAATGGAGAGGACCGGCGGAACCAGAACGGATGCAAGTTTTATGAAAACGATGCCGATGCAATGCGAATGATGGCATGAGACGAGATGCATAACAAGAACAAAATGCAAAACAACAGACAAAAACCCAACCACAGAGGAAATAATAAATCACATAGCTGGAAATGGCAAGAGTCGGAGTTACGAATATGGAAAGTTGTATCTGGGGCGTTATAGCTGCATTCCCAAACAACCCGACTCATTGACGGCGCCTCGTGGGGCGACAGGGTCTGGGCCGGACGGGGCTCTCACCCTCCCAGGCGCCCCTTTCCAGGGGACTTGGGCCCGGTCCGTCGCTGAGGACGCCTCTCCAGACTACAATTCGGACGGCACAGTCGCCCGATTCTCAAGCTCGACTGCTCCCGGTTCGCTCGCCGTTACTAGGGGAATCCTTGTAAGTTTCTTCACCTCCGCTTATTTATATGCTTAAACTCAGCAGGTAGTCCCGCCTGACCTGGGGTCGCGGTCGAAGCAACGTGCGCTTTGTTTGTTGGGTCGTTTTGA
>NC_041381.1:112392185-112409523 GCF_002162155.2 Triticum dicoccoides
CGTAGGCTGACCTATCCGGTGTTGCCCTGAGAACGAGATGTGTGCAGCTCCTATCGGGATTGTCGGCGCATCGGGCGGCTTTGCTGGTCTTGTTTTACCATTGTCGAAATGTCTTGTAAACCGGGATTCCGAGACTGATCGGGTCTTCCTGGGAGAAGGAATATCCTTCGTTGACCGTGAGAGCTTGTAATGGGCTAAGTTGACACCCCTGCAGGGTATAAACTTTCGAGAGCCGTGCCCGCGGTTATGTGGCAGATGGGAATTTGTTAATGTCCGGTTGTAGATAACTTGACACCAGATAGGAATTAAAACGCATCAACCGCGTGTGTATCCGTGATGGTCTCTTTTCGGCGGAGCCCGGGAAGTGAACACGGTTTTTGGGTTATGTTTGACGTAAGTAGGAGTTCAGGATCACCTCTTGATCATTGCTAGTTTCACGACCGTTCCGTTTGCTCTCTTCTCGCTCTTATTTGCGTATGTTAGCCACCATATATGCTTAGTCGCTGCTGCAACCTCACCACTTTACCCCTTACTTTCCCATTAAGCTTTGCTAGTCTTGACACCCATGGTAATGGGATTGCTGAGTCCTCGTGGCTCACAGATTACTACAACAACAGTTGCAGGTACAGGTTTTGTGATGATCATGGCGCGAGAGAGATGTTTGCTTGTTTTGGAGTTCTTCTGCTTCTTCTTCGATCAGGGGATAGGTTCCAGGTCGGCAGCCTGGTCTAGCAGGGTGGATGCCGTTTGAGTTTCTGTTTGTGTTTCATCCGTAGTCGGATGGTGCTCTTATGTAAGATGATGGTGTGTTCGTGTGGCATTGTATGCCCTTTTGTATGTATCCCTATCTATTATGTAATGTTGATGTAATGATATCCACCTTGCAAAAGCGTATCAATATGCGGTTCTATCCTTGGTGGGACCTTCGAGTCCCTTTAGGATAGTATCACATATTGGGCGTGACACACTATGTGCTAATGCTTTGTTCCGGTTCTCTATTAAAGGAGGCCTTAATATCCTTTTGTTTCCACTAGGACCCCGCTTCCACGGGAGGGTAGGACAAAAGATGTCATGCAAGTTCTTTTCCATAAGCACATATGACTATTTACGGAATACATGCCTACATTACATTGATGAATTGGAGCTAGTTCTGTGTCACCCTATGTTATAACTATTGCATGAGGAATCGCACTCAGCATAATTATCCATCACTGATCCATTGCCTACGAGCTTTTCACATATTGTTCTTCGCTTATTTACTTTTCCACTGCTAGTGTTACAACTACTACAAAAACCCAAAAACATCTATCTTTACTTTTGATACTATTACCATTATTATCATACCACTTTTGCTACTAAATACTTTGCTGCGGATACTAAGTTATCCAGGTGTGGTTGAATTTACAACTCAACTACTAATACTCAAGAATATTCTTTGGCTCCCCTTGTGTCGAATCAATAAATTTGGGTTGAATACTTTACCCTCGAAAGCTGTTGTGATCCCCTACACTTGTGGGTTATCAGGCCCATGAGGGTAGGGGCGCACCTACCCCCTGTGCACGCCCTCCTGCCTCGTGGCCTCCTTGTTACGTCTCCGACTTCATCTCCAAGTCTTCTGTTTGCTTTCGGTCCAAGAAAGATCATCACGAAGGTTTCATTCTGTTTGGACTCCTTTTGGTATTCCTTTTCTGCAAAACTCTAAAATAGGCAAAAAAAACTGGCACTGGGCCCTCGGTTAATAGGTTAGTCCCAAAAATAATATAAAAGATCATATTTAAAGCCCATTAAACATATAAAACAAATAATATAATAGCATGGAACAATCAAAAAATATAGATACGTTGGAGACGTATCAAGCATCCCCAAGCTTAATTCCTGCTCGTCCTCGAGTAGGTAAATGATAAAAACAGAATTTTTGATGTGGAATGCTACCTAACATATTTATCAATGTAATTTTCTGTATTGTGGCATGAACATTCAGATATGAAAGATTCAAGAAAAAAGTTTAATATTGACATAAAAATAATAATACTTCAAGCATACTAACAAAGCAATCATGTCTTCTCAAAATAACATGGCCAAAGAAAGCTATCCCTGAAAAATCATATAGTCTGTCTATGCTCTATCTTCATCACACAAAGTATTTAATCATGCACAACCCCGATGACAAGCCAAGCAATTGTTTCATACATTTGATGTTCTCAAACTTTTTCAATCTTCACGCAATACATGAGCGTGAGCCATGGACATAGCACCATAGGTGGAATGGGAGGGTGGTTGTGGAGAAGACAAAAAGGAGAACATAGTCTCGCATCAACTAGGCGTATCAACGGGCTATGGAGATGCCCATCAATAGATATCAATGTGATTGAGTAGGGATTGCCATGCAACGGATGCACTAGAGCTATAAGTGTATGAAAGCTCAAAAAAAGAAACTAAGTGGGTGTGCATCCAACTTGCTTGCTCACAAAGACCTAGGGAACTTTGAGGAAGCCCATCATTGGAATATACAAGCAAAGTTCTATAATGAAAAACTCCCACTAGTATATGAAAGTGTCAACATAGGAGACTCTCAATCATGAAGATCATGGTGCTACTTTGAAGCACAAGTGTGGAAAAAGGATAGTAGCTGTCACGCCCAATATGCGATACTATCCTAAAGAGACTCGAAGGTCCCACCAAGGATAGAACCGCATATTGAAACGCTTTTGCAAGGTGGATATCATTACATCAACATTACATAATAGGTAGGGATACATACAAAAGGCATACAATGCCACACGAATACAATATTATCTTACATAAGAGCAACATCCGACTACGGATGAAACACAAACAGAAACTCAAACGACATCCACCCTGCTAGCCCAGGCTGCCGACCTAGAACCTATCGCAAGAAGAAGAACTCCAAAACAAGCAAAGATCGCTCTCGCATCATGATCATCGCATAACCTGTACCTGCAACTGTTGTTGTAGTAATCTGTGAGCCACGAGGACTCAGCAATCCCATTACCATGGGTATCAAGACTAGCAAAGCTTAAAGGGAAAGGAAGGGGTAAAGTGGTGAGGTTGCAGCAGCGACTAAGCTTATATGGTGGCTAACATACGCAAATAAGAGCGAGAAGAGAGCAAATGGAACGGTCATCAACTAGTAATGATCAAGAAGTGATCCTGAACTCCTACTTACGTCAAACATAACCCAAAACCGTGTTCACTTCCCGGACTCCGTCGAGAAGAGACCATCACGGCTACACACACGGTTGATGCATTTTAATTTGGATCAGGTGTCAAGTTATCTAGAACCTGACATTAACAAATTCCCATCTGCCACATAACCGGGGGCACAGCTTTCGAAAGATAATACCCTACAGGGGTGTCCCAACTTAGCCCATGATAAGCTCTCGCAATCAATGAAGGATATACCTTCTCCCAGGAAGACCCGATCAGTCTTGGAATCCCGGTTTACAAGACATTTCGACAATGGTAAAACAAGACCAGCAAGACCGCCCGATGCGCCGACAATCCTGATAGGAGATGCACATATCTCGTTCTCGGGGCAACACCGGATGAGCAATCCGTACAACTAAAACCAGACCTCAAGTTTCCCTGAGGGGGCGCTGCAAAGGGCTCTGGTTCGGACCAACACTTAGACAAGCACTGGCCCGGGGGGGCTAAAATAAAGATGACCCTCGGGCTCCGGAAACCCAAAGGAAAAAGGGCTAGGTGAGGCAAATGGTAAAACCAAAGTTGGGCCTTGCTGGAGGATCTTTATTCAAAGCGAACTTTCAAGGGGGTCCCATAAATCACCCAACCGCGTAAGGAATGCATAATCCGGGAACATAACACCGGTATGATGGAAACTAGGGCGGCAAGAGTGGAACAAAACACCAGGCATAAGGCCGAGTCTTCCACCCTTTACCAAGTATATAGATGCATTAATTAAATAAGAGATATTGTGATATCCCAACAAAATCATGTCCACCATGGAGCAATCTTCAACTTCAGCTGCAACTAACAACACTATAAGAGGGGCTGAGCAAAGCGGTAACATAGTCAAGCAACGGTTTGCTAGGAAGGGTGCAAAAGGTTAGAGGCTGACATGGCAATTTGGGAGGCTTGATCAAAAAGAGATAGGTAGCACAGCATAGCGATAGAACGAAGCAACTAGCATAGCAATGATAGTAGTGAGATCCAGGGTAGCGGTCATCTTGCCTGAAATCCCGCTAGGAAGAAGAACGAGTCCATGAAGAAGACAAGCGGACATGGTCGAACGAATCCTCACAACTCCGGAACAAAACCGAAGCTAACGAGAGAAGCAACCCGGAAAGAAGCAAACAACATGGTAAACACACAAGCATAATCATGGCATGATGCGCTGTAACACCCCAGATGTAACTTTCCATCTTTGTGTCTCTAACTCTTGCCATTTTCGGCTATGTGATATGATATTCCCTCCGTGGTTGGGTTTTGTATTTTGTTTTGCATTTTATTTATGTCATGCATATCATATCATGTCATCATGTGCATCTCATTTGCATACGTGTTCGTCTCATGCATCCGAGCATTTTTCCCGTTGTCCGTTTCGCAATCCGACACTCCCACATGCACCGGCGCACCCCTCTTGTCTATTTTCGTGTGCGGGTGTTGAACATTCTCGGAATGGACCGAGCCTTGCCAAGTGTCAGGACCCTGACTCGATGTCACATCGATCTAGCTGGTAACACCTCATATCACTTTGCGGCCTCACGCACGGTATCCCCACGGGTGTCGCCTTACCTTTGCCCGGGACCGTTTGCGCCTTTTGGCTCACGTATATGATAGTGTCGCTAGCATCCATATGATAAAGAGCCCGGGCTGACATGACTAGTCGTAAACCCAAAGTGGCACAGACTTACAGGGACAGGCATCCATGACCCAGCTTCGAACGTGTCGGTCATCAGCAAGTGGGTCCGGGCTGTAGCACTGGGCTAGCAGGACTTCGGTAAACCGGGCTGTAGCGGGCTAACAGGACTCCGGTACTCAAAGCGTGACATTTCCCCGAAGGGACAGACACAGGAACGAAGAAGGACACATGCCGGCCAGCCTAAGTGTTCCAGAGCAGTAGCAAGCTACCATGGCTCAGCGGTAACACTAGGAGACATTTCCCGGTAAGAGAGGCTACTAAAGATAAACAACTAGATAGTCAGATCCCACACATACCAAGCATTTCAATCATACACACAATATGCTCGATATGTGCAAATACAACGAAGCATCACAACATGACTCTACGACACAAGTACTTTATTTAAGGCTCAGGGAGCCATACTAACATACACGAAGGTACGGGTCTCACGACCCAACATACAAGTCATACAGTCATACAAACCAGCAGCGGAAGTAACTTGTCTGAGTACAGACAACTAGTAAAATAAAAGAGGCTTGGGAAGCCTAGCTATACTACAAGGTCCTTCACAAGCTCAGGGTCACCACCTGGGTCTTTAGCCTACTCGTTGATGTCAACGTCTACATAGAACCCATCAGAAGGGGTTGCAGCGTCTTCTATAAAAATGTAGGTTATAGCAACATGAGTACAAAGGTACTCAGCAAGACTTACATCAGATCCTACATACATGCTTAGTATCAAGAAGGGTTGGTGGAGTTATTGCAGCAAGCCAGCTTTGACTCTTGGCTAGGCTATCCTACGATACTCCAACTTGAAATGGTTTTGCGCACACGAGTCCACTACTCATCAATTCAATACACTACCGAGGATTCGCCTCCGTCTTCCTACGGAAGAGCCATCCTCGGCACTCACTCTTATCTTGAGGCTTTTAGTAGTTTCCATTTACTTGTCTATGAACTGTATAGGCAACCAAGTAGTCCTTTACCGCGGACGCGGCTATTCGAATAGATCATGTTAACCCTGCAGGGGTGTACTCCTTCATACACGCTCCCACCACTTACCGTCGTTTACACGACATGTACTCGGCAACCTTCAAGCGGAAGCCCAACGTGGGTGTCGGCCACGACCTACCTAATCACCTAAGCCTCTAGTCCAGGTTTATCGCCTATCCAGGTTCCATCCGCAGGGAGTCCGGCCGAGGTTTCCCATACGGCCCCGAACGATGTGAACAGGGTTCCCGAGATACCTAACGGGTATTCGGTACACCGTGCCACGTACCTACCGCATCACAGCCCACCCCTACGGTCAGCGCTGTCCACGGCCTCCAGTAGGCTACAAACACCAGAAACTACTTGCAACTCCTGGACGGAGAACTAGGGTGAATAAGAAGCCGAGAGGGTCCATTGGATTCGGGCCCAATGCATGGTAGTAGCTGATTCTTAAATCACACATACAGATCTCAGTGCTTAAGGTCGGCTTCAATGAAACAACCCACCATGTACTCCTACATGGCCTCTCATCGATACCTTTACCAAATCGTGTTCACCACACCACTCTCATTACCGACATAATCATTTCACTCTAGCCCATCACCCAGATGAACCAGACCTGACACGACTCTAAGCATAGCAGGCATAGCAAGGTAGGAACAACACATACATAGGGCTCAATCAACTCCTACACATGCTAGTGGGTTTCATCTAGTTACTGTGGCAATGACAGGTCATGCAGAGGAAATGGGTTCAACTACCGTAGCACACAGCAGTTTGAATCGCGTTGTCTTAATGCAGTAAAAGAGAGCAGGAGCGAGAACATGGGATTGTATCGATATGATCAAATGGTTGGTTGCTTGCCTGATGGTTCGATGCACGGATACGATTCTTCGTTAGGGTAATCACGGTACTCCTCGGAGGCAGAACCTGTCGCAAAGGACATCGATACACAACATCACCAAACAATGTGCAACAATACGATGCATGCATGAAACATGGCAATATGAGTGTGTTGGGCTAATGCAACTAAAACCAGAAGGGTTTGAACAAATTTGAATCAAGGATTCAAATTTCAAATTCAAATATGGCCTTTTAAAGTGCTTTTCCTTGTTCTGCTTGAAACATCAATTTAACTTGTTTGATCATGCATGAAAATAGTACAGATGGATAGATTGGATTTTTCTGATCATTTTTCATATATAATTTGTCCAATTTGGAGTTACAGAATAAAAGTTATGAATTTTTGAAGTTTAAATAATATTCTGGAATTTCCTGATTTAATTTAAATCCAGAAATATAATTATTGCGCCAGCATGACGTCAGCATGACGTCAGTGGTCAACTGCGGCTGGCTGAGGTCAAACCTGACGTGTGGGGCCCACACGTCAGTGACAGGGGGGTTAAACAGGGTTAAATTAATCCTAATTACTAATTAGTGGCGCTGGGGCCCACTGGTCAGTGTCAGGGGGTTAACTAACAGTGGTTAGCGCTAATCCTAATTAGCTACAGGGCTGGGCCCACCTGTCAGGGACTCAGGGGGGGTCCTGCCGTGGTCAAGGTGGGTCAAACCCACCGGCGACGTGACGCCGGCGAGGCCCGAGACGGCGGCGCGATGCGGGATCGCGCTACAGGGCACGGGCGAGGCCGTTCTTGGGCTCGTTGGAGAGCTCTTGCTCCCGCGCGTTGAACGGTGGTGGTGGCCGAGCCTGGGGTGGCCGGTACCGTCGACGGCGAGCTCGTGAGCGGCGGCCGGAGTTCGGGTGCGGTCGGAGTCGGCGTTGCAGGGTGTTTGGGGAGGCGTTGGTGCGTGCTGCGTGCTCCTAGTGAGGCGTGGAGCACGATAGTGTGCTCGGTTGGGCGCTACGGTGACCGTGGCCATGACGGCGACATCGCCGGCGGCGTGGAGCTCTCGGCCAAGGTGGGGCTAAGGCCTAGAGGTCGAAAGAGACCAGGGGAGAAGGGGGAAACGACTCGGGGGCTCACCGCGGTTGCAGTGGGCGTCGAAGCGGGCTCGGAGACGCGCTGGAGACGGCGAATTCGACGGCGATGATGGTCGGAGCCCGAAGAGGGGAACGGCGACGTGGCGGCGATGCAGGGCTTCCGGAGGCCCGTGAAGCGGTGGGGAGGAAGAGGGGGTTGTGGCGGAGCTTCTGAGCTAGTCGGGGGAGCGAGGGGTGGCCGGAGACGGCTGCTATGGCGAACGTCGGCGACGGTGGGGTTCGGCTGTGTGAGAGAGAGAGCGAGGGAGAGGAGGGAAGAGCCGAGGGCGAGTGAGAGAGAGCAGGGGGGAGGCGTGGCGTCGTCCAGGGGCATCGAGGCGAGGAGGGGAGGGCAGGCAGGCAGGGAGAGAGGTGGCGTGGCGCGGTGGCGCGCGCGCGCGCCGGCCACACTCCCCTCCCTCTGTCGGGACGAAGACGACAGAGGAGGGAGACGGGCTGGGCCGCCTGCTGGCTGGGCCGGCCAGCTGGATGGGCTGCACAGGGAGGAGCCCAGGTAAGCTTCTCCCTTTTATTTTTTTTTTCTGTTTTCTAATTTCTGACATTTGTTTTGATTTAAATAATATATTAAATCATTTATTTAACTTATGCCAATTTTTGCAGGGGCTAGATATATTATTCCAGAGCTCCTTTATAATTGGCATAATATTTGGACATATATTAATATATATAGAAATATATTTCCAATGCAAATATTTATGCATTAATTCCAAATGCCCAAAATAAATGTCCATGAGCCACTAAAAATATTGGTTTGATTTTTATCTCTGTCCAATATTTTCAGAGAGCAACATGAGCATTTTCTTGGACCCTTTTGGAGAAATTTTTATTTGGGTCATTTTCAAAATGATTCTGAGGGTTTCACAGATCCCCATTTCAAGTTTCTGATGAAAGAGTAAACATGATGCAACACTCTAATGCATGACTAGCTAGGGTGTGACAACTCACCCCCACTCAAAAGAATCTCGTCCCGAGATTTGGGTTCCTCCGGGAAGAAGGCGGGGTACTCAAGTCGAAGACGATCCTCCCTTTCCCAGGTTGCTTCATCCTCAGAATGGTGCGACCATTGTACTTTGAGGAACTTGATGTTCTGACGTCGGGTGATACGTTCGGCCTGATCGAGGATACGAACGGGGTACTCTCGATATGTAAGATTATCTTGGAGATCAAGCGTTTCGTGGTCCACTTCACGGATAGGATCCGAGAAGCAACGCCTGAGTTGAGAAACGTGGAAGACATCGTGGACTCTGGAGAGATGCGGATGTAGTTCCAGCTGGTAGGCAACTTCCCCTCGTTTGGCAAGAATGCGAAAAGGTCCAATGTAACGAGGAGCCAATTTGCCTTTGATACCGAAACGATGGGTTCCCTTCAGAGGGGTGACCCGAAGATAAGCCTTCTCGTCAACCTCGAAAGTCATAGCCTTATGTTTTCGGTCATATTGACTCTTTTGACGAGATTGGGCTGTTTTCAACTTTTCACGAACGATGCGAACTTGTTCTTCTGCTTCCTGAATCATATCCGGGCCAAAGAATTGTCTTTCCCCGGTCTCTGACCAGTTAAGGGGTGTTCGACACCGTCGTCCATAGAGAACTTCAAAAGGGGCTTTACCCAAGCTAGATTGATAGCTGTTGTTGTAAGCGAATTCGGCAAATGGAAGGCACTTTTCCCAGTCCATTCCGAATGAGATAACAGAGGCTCGAAGCATGTCTTCTAGAATCTGGTTGACGCGTTCCACTTGACCACTCGACTGAGGGTGGAAGGCGGTGCTAAAGGAGAGACGGGTTCCCATAGCATTTTGGAAACTTTCCCAAAATCGAGAGGTGAAAAGACTTCCTCGATCCGAGTTAATTTCCAAAGGAACACCATGGAGAGACACTATTCGGGAGATGTATAAGTCTGCCAGCTGACTAGCGGTTATACACTCTCGAACAGGTAGGAAATGGGCTACTTTGGAAAGACGATCGACCACGACGAGAATAGCATTATTCCCTCTCTTGGTCCTGGGAAAACCGGTAGTGAAATCCATACCAATTTTATCCCATTTCCATTCAGGAATAGCTAAGGGTTGAAGGGTGCCAGCAGGCCGTTGGTGCTCTGCTTTTACACGATGACAGACGTCGCAATTTGCAATATACTGAGCAATTTCTCTCTTCATCCTAGTCCACCAGAACCTCTGGCGTAGGTCCTGATACATCTTAGTGCTACCGGGATGAATGGTGAGAGGAGATTCATGAGCTTCCTTAAGAATCAAACGCCTCAGGTTTCGCACTTTGGGAACCACTAGTCGATTCCCGAAGTATACGACCCCTTGATCATTAATGGAGAAGCAATTCGCAATTCCTTTCCGAATGTTTCTCTTGATGCGGGAGATTCCCGGATCTACCTTCTGTGCCTTGATAATCTGATCCGTAAGGGTAGGTTTTGCCACCAAGGTGGAAAGAAAACCTTGAGGAACAATGTGAAGGTTAAGCTTCCGAAATTCCTCATGGAGAAGCGGTTGACTTTGTTGTAACATCAGGTTGTTACAATAAGATTTACGACTTAGCGCATCAGCCATGACGTTGGCTTTCCCTGGGGTGTAGGTTATTCCTAAATCGAAATCTGTGATCAATTCAACCCAACGTCTTTGCCTGAGGTTCAGATCCGGTTGGGTGAAGATGTACTTCAAACTTTGGTGATCAGTGAATATTTCGCAACGATTACCGAGGAGGTAATGTCGCCAGGTCTTAAGTGCATAGACTACAGCTGCAAGCTCTAGATCATGAGTAGGATAATTCTCCTCGTGTGGGTGCAATTGCCGTGAAGCGTAGGCAATTACGTGTCGATCTTGCATGAGAATGCAACCTAGTCCTTGTCGCGAGGCGTCGCAGTAGATAACAAAATCCTTGGAGAAGTCTGGTGGTACCAGTACGGGAGCAGAAGTCAGGCGTCTTTTCAGTTCCTGAAAGCTGTGCTCACATTGTGGAGTCCACTCGAACTTCTTATCTTTCTTGAGGAGTTCGGTTAGAGGTTTGGCAACCTTGGAGAAGTTCTCGACAAAGCGACGACAATAGCTCGCTAAGCCTAGAAAACTCCGAACTTGCTTGACCGATTCAGGTGGAGTCCAGTTAAGGACGGCTTGAACTCGCTCAGGGTTGACAGCAATACCTTTACCAGATATTACATGACCCAGATAGGTCACTTCTGGCAACCAGAATTCACATTTAGAAAATTTAGCATAAAGACGATGCTCTCGAAGTTTCTGCAACACTAGCCTTAGATGTTCGGCATGTTCTTCCTCGTTCTTGGAGTAGATGAGTATATCATCGAGGTAAACTACAACGAATCTATCCAAATACTCCATGAAGATTGAGTTCATTAACCGAGAAAAGGTGGCTGGAGCGTTGGTTAAACCGAAGGACATGACGGTGTACTCGTATTGGCCATAACGAGTAACAAAGGCCGTTTTAGGAATGTCCCCGTTTCTGATTTTGATTTGATGCTAGCCCAACCTCAAATCCATCTTGGAGAAGACTGAGGACCCAGCGAGCTGATCATACAGGTCGTTGATCCTGGGAAGTGGATATTTGTTCTTGATTGTGACCAAATTGACAGGTCGGTAATCTACAACCATCCGGTCCGTACCATCCTTCTTCTTGACGAATAGGACGGGGCAAGCCCACGGAGAAGAGCTAGGTCGGATGAAACCCTTTTTCAAGGACTCATCGAGTTGTTTCTTAAGCTCGGCTAGTTCTAGGGGTGCCATCTTATAAGGTCTTCTAGCAATCAGAACGGTTCCTGGAATGAGGTCTATTACGAACTCAACATCCCTGTCAGGTGGAACACCTGGCAATTCCTCTGGGAACACATCCGGAAAGTCACGGACTACCGGAACGTCCTCAAGGTCTGGCAAAGGGCTGGCGTTAAGAGAATATAATTGTCGCTTGGCTAATCGGGTCAAGACATTGACTATCTTGCCCGAAGGGTGAGTGAGTTGAACAGTCCTAGAGAAGCAATCAATTTTGGCATGATGAGCTGACATCCAGTCCATACCCAAAATGATATTAATATCTGAAAATTTAAGGGCTATCAAAGAGGCAAGGAAAACAAGTCTGTCGACTTGGATTTCATTTCCA
Source organism: Triticum dicoccoides (assembly GCF_002162155.2). NCBI lineage: Eukaryota > Viridiplantae > Streptophyta > Magnoliopsida > Poales > Poaceae > Triticum > Triticum dicoccoides. The sequence goes on from NC_041381.1 coordinate 112,404,174, forward strand.
TGGCTTACTCTAGAAGTTTGCCATTTGGATCCCGGAGTTTGAATTACCATAGAGGTTGGCATATCACCGAATGCGACGTTATGTAAACGAGCATAATTTTCAGATATAAAAGAATGAGAGGCTCCTGTATCGAAAAGAACAGATGCCGGGTGGCAATTGACAAGAAGCGTACCGAGAACGACGTTGGGATCCTCTTGAGCTTCTTCGGCAGAGATACAGTTGACATGGCCACGTGAGGCGGTGACCGGCTTGGCGTGGAATATTTTTCCTGTCGGCTTGCCACGGCCAACAGCTTTAGCAGATTGATTGGGATTGGTCTGGGGACACTCACGCATATAGTGGCCAGATTCCCCACACTTGAAACAAGTCACGGAACTGGTACGTGGAGGAGCATTGTTGGTTGGACCCCCATAGGGCTTGGCCGGTGCAGACTGCTGAACGGGGCGAGGCGCCTGGAAGGATGGCCTCGGTGTGAACCTGGGTGGCAGGGCGGTGTTGGGTACCCACACGCGGCGCTTCTGAGGACCAGCACCGGATGAGGAACCCATATCACGGCCATGCTTGCGTGTTGCGTCATAGTCAGTCTGACCAGTTTCAGCACTGATGGCTTTGTTGACAACTTTCTGGAAGGATGTGCACTCATGCAGACGGAGGTCACGGCGAAGCTCAGGACTAAGGCCCTTACGGAACCTTGCTTGCTTCTTGGCGTCAGTAGAAACTTCCTCGGTTGCATATCGTGCGAGATTACCAAACTCCCTGCTGTAAACATCCACAGAAAGTCGGCCTTGGGTGAAACTGCAAAATTCTTCACGTTTGCGGTCCATGAGACCCTCCGGAATATGATGCTCACGGAAAGCCTCGCTGAACTCAGCCCAAGTAGTGACATGGCCCGCTAGGCGCATAGCTCCATAATTTTCCCACCATAGACTGGTGGGGCCTTCAAGATGATATGCAGCAAAGGTGACCTTGTCAGCCTCCGCTACCAGCGCGGAACGCAGTTTGTGAGAGATACTGCGAAGCCAGTCATCAGCGTCGAGAGGCTCGACGGAGTGGTGGAACGTGGGTGGATGTAATTTGATAAAATCACTGAGTGACACCACGTTAGTCCTCTGATGGTGTGCCGTGTTCTGTTCAATACGCTCCAACAAACGGTTGGTCTCCCGCTTGTTTCTCTCAGCTTCCATCATAACCTCGGCTAGTGAAGGAGGACGAGGCAGATTTTCATTCCTGCCTTCACTGCCTTCGGCCTGCTCTTGAGAAGCAGGGTTAGCGCGCGTGTTGACCATCCTAGGTAACAAGACAATGATTTAGTCAGAATGATAAAATTCCGACATAGGATACAGAATGTAAGGAATAACTCGAAATGCAAGATGATCATCCGTATGACATGGTAAAAACAGAAACTGCTTCTTTTATTCCATCGTCATACACACCATACAGGGTTTAGTACAAGACCAAACAAAGTACTATTACGGTGAGAAAAGGATTACATCTCATCGGAGGCATTCCAAGCTCCTATACATTATTTTTCTACACCTCCGGAAAGAGTACAAACTAGGTCTTATCCCACGAGTCACGCGGGATGATAGACGACACAGCTAGTGCGAACTAGTGATACTACCACTAACTCCGACCAATCCGTAGTAGTCCTCGTAAAAGTCACCTCCATAGCCTGGAAGCTCAACATGATCATCCGGAAACAGACGGTCTCGCGGAGCTTGTGGACCATAGGGGCTAGGATGAGGCCTTGGACCAACAGACGGTGGCCTGCGGGGACCGCGAGGTGGGGTGATGCCTCCTACATCACGCCAAACCATCACGTCTGGCAGAGCAGACCTCACAGGATAGAGATCGCGCATATCTGAGAATCCAGCTTGCACCGCCGGTGCGAACCGAGTCAAAGTGGCCCAGTGGTCAGCACGGGTATTGAAGAGCTCTAACCTCAAGGCCTGATTTTCACGGTCCTTATCCTCGAGCATCTCAGCAGTGGTGCGAGTCCGTGAATCCTCCTGAGTGGGGTCAGCATAAATAGCCTGGAGATACCCTTGTGCTCCCGGAAGTGATCCTGGCATATACCGGAAATCAGAGTCCCGAAATATACCAGATCTGACTCGCATAATGGTCATCATAGAGTAGGCGGCGTCCTGCACAGCCATCTCAATAGTAACCCCGAGTCCATAAGAGCAGTGAAGGGGCTCGGTGGATCCAGGATAAGATGGAAATATCCTGACAGTGCAGAGATACTGGCTTTGATTAAAGTCCCGAAATTGCTCTTCGACCGTGTACTCAGGATACCAGTGGTATCCAGCCTCAGTCATTACCCTGACCAACTTGGCAGTATGGCCGGGTACATCTAGGCATCGAGTCAGGCGAACCACTTGATTGAGGTCGCGAGTGGCCATCTGAAAGCACAATCATAATGCAAAGGCATTAGAATTTCTAGCAAAATTTCGGCAGCATAACAGCTGTAAATGCTCAAGAAGGATTTGAGACATTTGACAAAGGATTTCGTACACCCTCAACATCATCATATCAAAGTTCTGAATCCATTCTAACAACATAATGTGGTAGTAGAACTGAACTAGGCTTGTATCCATCAAACTTATAAGGTACTACTGATTAGTAACACGTGATCCTGTTAGAGAGAATAGGTCCTAATTCCTTAACCCCCGATGGAAGAATGGACTGACTCAGATCAGAATGTCATAAGATAAAGGAGTAAAAAGAGCCTCACGTTCCAACCCACAAACAATTCCCCTACATATAACTAAAGAATTTCTAGACTCAACATCGACCAGTTTGGCTTGGAGAACCTACAGGCAGTCCGGCTCTGATGCCAACGCTGTCAGGACCCTGACTCGATGTCACATCGATCTAGCCGGTAACACCTCATATCACTTTGCGGCCTCACGCACGGTATCCCCACGGGTGTCGCCTTACCTTTGCCCGGGACCGTTTGCGCCTTTTGGCTCACGTATATGATAGTGTCGCTAGCATCCATATGATAAAGAGCCCGGGCTGACATGACTAGTCGTAAACCCAAAGTGGCACAGACTTACAGGGACAGGCATCCATGACCCAGCTTCGAACGTGTCGGTCATCAGCAAGTGGGTCCGGGCTGTAGCACTGGGCTAGCAGGACCCCGGTAAACCGGGCTGTAGCGGGCTAACAGGACTCCGGTACTCAAAGCGTGACATTTCCCCGAAGGGACAGACACAGGAACGAAGAAGGACACATGCCGGCCAGCCTAAGTGTTCCAGAGCAGTAGCAAGCTACCATGGCTCAGCGGTAACACTAGGAGACATTTCCCGGTAAGAGAGGCTACTAAAGATAAACAACTAGATAGTCAGATCCCACACATACCAAGCATTTCAATCATACACACAATATGCTCGATATGTGCAAATACAACGAAGCATCACAACATGACTCTACGACACAAGTACTTTATTTAAGGCTCAGGGAGCCATACTAACATACACGAAGGTACGGGTCTCACGACCCAACATACAAGTCATACAGTCATACAAACCAGCAGCGGAAGTAACTTGTCTGAGTACAGACAACTAGTAAAATAAAAGAGGCTTGGGAAGCCTAGCTATACTACAAGGTCCTTCACAAGCTCAGGGTCACCACCTGGGTCTTTAGCCTACTCGTTGATGTCAACGTCTACATAGAACCCATCAGAAGGGGTTGCAGCGTCTTCTATAAAAATGTAGGTTATAGCAACATGAGTACAAAGGTACTCAGCAAGACTTACATCAGATCCTACATACATGCTTAGTATCAAGAAGGGTTGGTGGAGTTATTGCAGCAAGCCAGCTTTGACTCTTGGCTAGGCTATCCTACGATACTCCAACTTGAAATGGTTTTGCGCACACGAGTCCACTACTCACCAATTCAATACACTACCGAGGATCCGCCTCCGTCTTCCTATGGAAGAGCCATCCTCGGCACTCACTCTTATCTTGAGGCTTTTAGTAGTTTCCATTTACTTGTCTATGAACTGTATAGGCAACCAAGTAGTCCTTTACCGCGGACGCGGCTATTCGAATAGATCATGTTAACCCTGCAGGGGTGTACTCCTTCATACACGCTCCCACCACTTACCGTCGTTTACACGACATGTACTCGGCAACCTTCAAGCGGAAGCCCAACATGGGTGTCGGCCACGACCTACCTAATCACCTAAGCCTCTAGTCCAAGTTTATCGCCTATCCAGGTTCCATCCGCAGGGAGTCCGGCCGAGGTTTCCCATACGGCCCCGAACGATGTGAACAGGGTTCCCGAGATACCTAACGGGTATTCGGTACACCGTGCCACGTACCTACCGCATCACAGCCCACCCCTACGGTCAGCGCTGTCCACGGCCTCCAGTAGGCTACAAACACCAGAAACTACTTGCAACTCCTGGACGGAGAACTAGGGTGAATAAGAAGCCGAGAGGGTCCATTGGTTTCGGGACCAATGCATGGTAGTAGCTGATTCTTAAATCACACATACAGATCTCAGTGCTTAAGGTCGGCTTCAATGAAACAACCCACCATGTACTCCTACATGGCCTCTCATTGATACCTTTACCAAATCGTGTTCACCACACCACTCTCATTACCGACATAATCATTTCACTCTAGCCCATCACCCAGATGAACCAGACCTGACACGACTCTAAGCATAGCAGGCATAGCAAGGTAGGAACAACACATACATAGGGCTCAATCAACTCCTACACATGCTAGTGGGTTTCATCTAGTTACTGTGGCAATGACAGGTCATGCAGAGGAAATGGGTTCAACTACCGTAGCACACAGCAGTTTGAATCGCGTTGTCTTAATGCAGTAAAAGAGAGCAGGAGCGAGAACATGGGATTGTATCGATATGATCAAATGGTTGGTTGCTTGCCTGATGGTTCGATGCATGGATACGATTCTTCGTTAGGGTAATCACGGTACTCCTCGGAGGCAGAACCTGTCGCAAAGGACATCGATACACAACATCACCAAACAATGTGCAACAATATGATGCATGCATGAAACATGGCAATATGAGTGTGTTGGGCTAATGCAACTAAAACCAGAAGGGTTTGAACAAATTTGAATCAAGGATTCAAATTTCAAATTCAAATATGGCCTTTTAAAGTGCTTTTCCTTGTTCTGCTTGAAACATCAATTTAACTTGTTTGATCATGCATGAAAATAGTACAGATGGATAGATTGGATTTTTCTGATCATTTTTCATATATAATTTGTCCAATTTGGAGTTACAGAATAAAAGTTATGAATTTTTGAAGTTTAAATAATATTCTGGAATTTCCTGATTTAATTTAAATCCAGAAATATAATTATTGCGC
>NC_041381.1:112411512-112457759 GCF_002162155.2 Triticum dicoccoides
CGCCGACCTCGCCGGCCTCCGCCCCGTCGCCGCCAGCCTCCGGCCGCCACCCCTGCTGCATCCCCGTCCTCCCCCGACTCCGGCAGCCGCGCCCGGGCCGGATCTTGCGCCGCCTTCCTCGAAGCCCGAGCCAGATCCCGATCCAGAAACCTAGGTTGACTTTCCCCGACCCCCGAAATCGCCTGTCTTTTTCTGCAGATTAATTGTTGCATCTTCGTCGTGCCACAACTTTGCACCCGTGGCTCCATTTTGGGCGTGTAGCATACCGATTTGTTCGTCTCGAAGAGTACACCATTTCATCCCATTGCATCATTTACATTTGAGCTCATCTTGATGCCCGAAATGCTGTTGGAAGAGGGCTTCATAATGTTAGTTTCAGATTCTTATCAGCACGAGCTCTTTTGTCATTTTTGCCATGATTGATGTGTGCATCCTATGAACTTGGTCCCTAAATATGTTTTGAACTAGGCTATGTCTTCTTTAAAGAGGTGCTTACCATGTATTTTTGTGATCAATGTGGTGACTAGCACAAGCATGCAAACTAGGCTTCGTGATAATGCTGATTTTAGTCCCTGTTCTGCTGTAATTTTGATGCCATGTAAACATGTTGCTACAGAGAGATCCATGCATAATTTGAGATACTTCAGTAAGGGTGTTTTGAAAACATGGTTATGCTATATCCATCCATGGTCCTGGTTGCAATTATGGAGTAGTCTAGCATGTCATTTTTGTGCTCTACTTTTGCTTCAAAATGTTTCCTGGCAGATTGTTTACATGTTATTCAATTTGGCCAAGGTTGTTGTAGTTGATCCGTGTATGCTATGATGTTGTTTCTTGCCATGTATAGCTTCTATGACATGTCTTCTTGATGGATGTATGCTTAGTTTATCATGGGATGCTCTGTAGTGAGTGCATCGAGCTCACGAAGGTTCCTACGTAATTATGCCAATGCCATGCTTTGTTTGCTGAATCTGTTAACGAAACTTGTTATGTTTACGTGGGTGCCATCATATTTTCTGATCCTTTTTGGCTTATGGTCAGTAAGGGACTTTTGATCTATGCTTTGAGTAGATTCCTGCCATGCCTTATTTTGCTATTATAAGTTCCTGTAGCATGTTGATAACCTGCTCTGAACATTACTTCGTGATGTTGTTTATGCCATGTCCAACCTGATATTTTTTTGCACTTTCTCCATGCTTGTTTGAACCTGTTATGATGTGATTTAGCCATAGCTCAGTGTTCCTCTTTTGTAAAGCATATCCTGTAGATCATTGCCATATGTTTTTTTTTATGTTGGGGTGTTGTAGCATAGTTTCTTGTTACATGCTAAGTAGCATCGTGCTGTTAATCGCAGCTTTGTGCCATTCTTGTTTTGCTTGCCATTTGCAAATCGTGCATCCGAATCCGGTGATCTTTATATCGATTTCAACCGAAATCATCTCATCTTTCCAGCGGCATACTTGGTTTGCCAAGTTGATGCCTTGTTCATCATTTTTCCTTCCGAAGCACGCATATGCATTGCATATCACATCTCGCATATCATGTCATGTATTGCATCATGTTGCTTGTGCATTGCACCGTGATTTATTGTGGTTCCTTTGCTTGTGTTCTTGCTTTGGGTAGAGCCAGGAGACGAGTACGCGCACGAGGAACCTGTTGAGTACGCTTACGAGGATCCAGCCTTCGACAACTCTGAGAACCTTGCAGGCAAGATGACCATACCTTCGATATCACTTCTATCTTTGCTTGCTAGTACTCGCTCTATCGCTATGTTAGCTCTACCTGCCTTTGTTTATCATGCCTACCTATTGCCATGTCAAACCTCTAACCATCCTGTCCTAGCAAACCGTTGTTTGGCCATGTCACCGCTTTTGCTCAGCCCCTCTTATAGCATTGTTAGTTGCAGGTGAAGATGAAGTTTGTTCCTGGTCGGAACATGGATATTTTGGGATATCACAATATCTCATGTTTTAAATTAATGCACCTTATATACTTGGTAAAGGGTGGAAGGCTCGGCCTTATGCCTGGTGACTTGTTCCACTCTTGCCGCCCTAGTTTCCGTCATACCGGTGTTATGTTCCTTGATTTTGCGTTCCTTACACGGTTGGGTGATTTATGGGACCCCCTTAACAGTTCGCTTTGAATAAAACTCCTCCAGCAAGGCCCAAACTTGGTTTTACCATTTGCCACCTAAGCCCTTTTCCCTTGGGTTTTCGCGAGCCCAAGGGTCATCTTTATTTTAACCCCCTCCCCCCCCCCAGGCCAGTGCTCCTTCGAGTGTTGGTCCAAACTGAGTAGACTGCGGGGCCACCTCGGGGAAACTTGAGGGTTGGTTTTACTTGTAGGATGTCTCATCTGGTGTTGCCCTGAGAACGAGATATGTGCAGCTCCTATCGGGATTTGTCGGCACATCGGGCGGCTTTGCTGGTCTTGTTTTACCATTGTCGAAATGTTCTGCGAACCGGGATTCCGAGGCTGATCGGGTCTTCTTGGGAGAAGGTTTATCCTTCGTTGACCGTGAGAGCTTGTGATGGGCTGAGTTGGGACACCCCTGCAGGGTATATAATCTTTAGAAAGCCGTGCCCGCGGTTATGAGGCAGATGGGAATTTGTTAATGTCCGGTTGTAGATAACTTGACACTTGACTTCATTAAAATGCATCAACCGCGTGTGTAGCCGTGATGGTCTCTTCTCGGCGGAGTCCGGGAAGTGAACACGGTTTGTGTTATGCTTGACGTAAGTAGTTTCAGGATCACTTCTTGATCGCTTCTAGCTTCTCGACCGATGCGTTGCTTCTCTTCTCGCTCTCACTTGCGTATGTTAGCCACCATATATGCTTAGTGCTCGCTGCAGCTCCACCATATTACCCCTTTGCCTACCTATGAGCTTAAATAGTCTGGATCTCGCGGGTGCGAGATTGCTGAGTCCTCGTGACTCACAGATTCTACCAAAACAGATGCAGGTGCCGAGGATACTGGCGCAGATGGTGCAACTGAGCTGAAGTGGGAATTTGATGAGGCCCTTGGTCATTACTATGTATCATTTCCAGATGATCAGTAGAGGTGCCCAGTCGGGACGATCGGGGATCTAGCATTTGGGGTTGTCTTCTTTTCATTTGAACTTGATCGTAGCCGGTCTATGAGTGTATTTGAATGATGTATGATCTTAATTTATGTATTGTGTGAAGTGGCGATTGTAAGCCAACTCTCTTTATCCCATTCTTGTTCATTACTTGGGATTGTGTGAAGATGACCCTTCTTGCGACAAAACCACCATGCGGTTATGCCTCTAAGTCGTGCTTCGACACGTGGGAGATATAGCCGCATCGTGGGTGTTACATGCACAAACAAGTATGATGCATGTTCGGTTTAATGAGGCATGACATGGCAAAGTGCAACAAACAATACTACAAGTTAAGTGGAGCTCAATATGCAACGAGTTGCATATTGACAAAACACCACATTGACATATTTAGTTTAATCTCGTTTAAGCTACCAAGCAATGTTAAATGTTGTTAAACATGGCAAGAGGTGAAGCATAATTAAACTACCTATCTAGGCAAGTTTAAGTGAGGTCGGAAACAACAAACAACAATTCCGGTAATCCTCACATGTCTTTTAGTAGTTTAATGCAAACACAGTTTTAACCAATTAAATGTTGATAACATGATGCGGATGACATAACCAAGGTTTATGCTTTTTTATGAAAATGTTGACATGAGCATGATATGAAGCATTTGGTCACCATGGCGGAACAAGAAAGGTGCCACGGCGGCGAAACGGAAATGGTGCCACGGCAACATTCCGGTCCCGGTAACTCGATTGAGATACCGATGCAAGAGAGAAGTGTGCGGATGAGTGTGTCATGCAAAAGGTGATGGGGTGATCCCGGTTATCGGGTTACCACGGGTCGACGGCATTGCAAACGAGGAGGAACATGCAAGGATCAATTTGGGACATGGTCCAAACATAGGGTGCATCTCATACAACATGCATTCGTCCACGGGTCATCGTCTCGGGGTTATACCTTTGAAGCGTCGAAGGAAGTAGTGGTACTCGCGGGTCGTGGAAGTAGTCGTTCACGTTTTGTAGATGTTCGGGGTCACGACGAGGAACTTGACGTCCACGGAGTCTTCAAGGGTCGACGGTAGTGGTACACACGTTGTTGGGGTACTTGTCGATCCGGTCTTGGCGACGGTAGTTGTACACGGGTCGTAGACATTCTCGGGTCATGGGTAGAGGTACTTGGCGCATCGTCGTGTGTAGTCGTACTCGGTGTATTCGAAGGGTACTTGGTGAATCCCCGAATGCTTGACGGTCCGGGTACGGGTCTTAGCGGCAAAAAAACGAGCAGGGGATGGCCACAACAGGGTGAGGCAGTAGAGGGCCACGGCTGCTGGTCAACGAAAGTTGCCGGAAGAGGAAGCAAACAAGGCCCCCTGCCCACAGGCATCATGGCAGAGGAGACTATGGTCGAGGTGGTCAAGGAAGCAGGCAGCGACGACCAACGAAGTCGCAAGGATGAAAGGGGCGGTCGGGGTGCAGCTGCTCGAAGACGACGAGTGAAGGAGGCATCGTCCCCTAGTTCGAAACAGAGGCGAGGCACTGGCCCGAACGACAATGGCGGCAGCAAGAACTCCGGCCGATGAGGGCGCTGCTTGGGGAGGCGGAGAGGAAGGAGGCGCGGCGCGGGAGGATAAACAGGGCGCGGTGGAGGAACTGCAGGAGGCGGTCTCGACCATGGCGTCCCTGCAGCAGGAGCGATAATGGCTTGGGGTCAAGGAGCTCAGGCGCGGTGCGGCAAGGAACGGGAGGAGGCGATGGGGATCGGGCACCAGCGAGGCGAGGGAGAGGCCGGGCGCTGAAGACGGCGTCCATGGCGGCATCCATGGTGGGTCGGCACTGAGAAGAGGCACGGGACGGAGATGATGAGCTAGGCGGGCCGAAGCAGATCGGGCACGGGCGCGTCGGGGTCACCAATGTTCGGCAGGGCTGCGGCGGTGGACTTCGGCGTGGGAGCCGAACGGAGGCGGGGTGACGATGGTGCTGGAGGGACGGGGCGAGGGCGCGAGGGGGATCGAGGGTTGCGCGTGGGTGGCGGCGGAGGGGATCGAGGAGAGAATGGGGATCGAGCGCTGGGTGCGGGCTAGGGTTAAGGGCGCCGGAGCTGGGCCTTGGGCCAACTAGTCCGGGTGGATACAAGTGGCGGCTGGGCTTCTCTCTCTCACCCACTCTAAAGAAAATAAAAACAAAACAGAGATAAGAAAGAAAAGAAAGAGAGGTTAGGGGAAGAAGTTGGACACGCGGATAATTTTCCCGGACTCGTAAAAATGATCTTGATCCAAGAAAAATAGAAAGTGAGCATGGGCGTGAAGTTGAATTCAAACTCATTTGAATTTAATTCAAATGATTGTATGAAGGAAGTGGGGATTTGGTAGACCCAAAAATGTTGGGAATTTTGGAAGAGCCTCAATAAATGAGATAAGACTTGTTGGCAAAGTTTGAGGCAAGGAATTGAGGTACAAAATGCATGGAACTCAAACTGTAAGTGTGTTATGGTTTATTCCTAAAGAATGGAATATTTATCATATCTCCCTAATTATATTGGGAGGGTAATTGTTATAAAGAGAAATCACCATGTGCCTTCCCTCGATTTAAATAGATCAAAAGATCTATGCAATTTATTTAGTTGAGGTTTTAAAAATTAATGATATGATGGCATGATGACATGATGCAATGCAAGAGATGGCATGACGAATGCACAAACAAAACAAATCACACGACAAAACTCGAAGTATCTAGAAGTCTTCTGGGGCGCCACTCTTGGGGCGTTACAACACTCCACCACTACAAGAGGATCTCGTCCCGAGATCTAGGATGGCACCAGAGAGAAACGGAGAGGAAGAGAGGAGGTAAAACTAAGTTGCTTCTTTGACAAACGAGTGAAACCAATAAACCTCGACAGGTTGAAAACTTGAAAGAATAACACAATAGAGTTGAACGAAATTGAGAGCATTCTAGTAGAAAAAATAAACAAGGAACACCATGTTAACATTGGAGGTTGCAAAGCTGTGAATGACGAGCGCAATGAACAAGAAGGAATTGAAACCACTCTGGTTGAAATGAGATACGAATAAATAAGAATGATATAATTTTGGCAGCACTCCGACTGTAAATGGAAGAAATTGAACATGAACTTGAGAAGATGGGATGATACTTGATGAAATCAACAACACACTGCCTCCGGAACTATTGAAAGAATGGCACAAGGGGTAAGAAGGATTTCAGCCAACAGTCCGGTTGAAAAGAGAGGCAAAACTTGATAAGATGAAAGAACTTGAATGAGAACACTACACTCCGGTTAAATGGATAAGCAAGGAAAAGAACATGATCCTCACAATTCGAGATGATGAATGAAAAGAGCAACCTCACAATGCCTCCGAAAGAAAGAATAGAAAATAGTTCATTGGAATAATAGAATGGAGAATAAAATGCCAACTTATGCCACAAATGAGCTTGGGAAGCATCCTTGCAAAGAAGAATTGAACGAAGTTGTTGCAAAACCAACAACGAAACGAATAAGCTTGTAGTGGGCTTATGGAAAACTTCTCAAAATTATGAGGTGACAACCGGCCACTAATGGAAACCATTGATTTGATTGAGAGCACCAAAAAGATGAAAAACTTCTTCACCAAGATGAGAAGGAGAAAATTGGATCATAGATACGCACCACAAATAGCAACATTCCTTAGGGAAGGCTTTAGGTGAAATCTATACCAAGATAACTCCAACGAAGAGATTGATGGATTTAAAATACCTCATTCTTGACAACATGTGAATCGCGAAACCTGAATGGAAATTGCCAAGAATGATATAACACCACCTCAAAAGCTAAGGTAGAAAGATTGCACTTCGAAATGCAAGAAGAAGAATACTTGAACTCCTCAAAACAAAACATGTGTTGAGCACCATGTTTATTTAGAGTATAGCTTGGCGGATCATAACTTTGAGAGAAAAACTTGAGGAACAATTGAAGAATGAAAGAATCCTTGACGAACCACCATGTAGAGCCTCCATGAAGAACTCCGGTAATAAAAGGATGATAAAAAGAAAGAGAACTTGAAAACACAAGGTGAAGCCTTGCGATGATTTAGATGGAGCTTCGTGACAAGATAAAGCGGAAAACTTGAAACTCCGGAAAAAAAGATGAAAACACTTGGAACTAGAATTTATTCACCAAGAACAAACTCTGAAGGAAGGGATTACTTGACGATGATGAAATAAGAATAAGAATCACGTTATGCTTATCCTCATCAAATTTAATTGATGACAAGCAATGGATTTTTCATACTACTTATTCTTCTTGAAAAAGATTAAGGGGGGTATAGCACAAAACTTGAGAAAGTCTTCATGAACCACCGGTAGGATTGAAAAGAACGAAATGATTAATATGATAATCAAGGAAAAAGGAATCTGAAGGAACCACCGTAAGAATTGAAAATGAAATTAGCAAAGGCACAATTCATCAGGAAGAATTGGAAAACGAATGAAGATACTTGAGGGGATTTAGATACCAGTGAATGAAGAGATCATGAGCTTATTAAAGAATACTTGAATGATGCACTGGTAGAATATGGTGAAGGAGAGCTAAAAGTTGGGAAAGAATAAACCCGAAATGATGGCCTTCGGAGGAAAGAAATGGAAACAACTCATGAAATGCTCCGAGTGGTAAGAAAAGAATTGTCACAATCAAAAACAATTATGAGAGGATGGCATAAAGCTAGAACCCTGAATCTCTGGAAGAACGGGTAAGGATTTAAGAGGAACTCTTCTTCGGTCTTCAAAATTCGAGAATGACGACGAGAAACACCACCAAAATTACTGAGATACTCCGGAAGAATGAAGGGTTGAACCAAAGATGAAAAGAATTTGAAAATGACCTTGGAGAAGGCATGTGACTGATGAAAATTCATTCTTACATCAAACTTGGAAATGAATTTGAGAATCGCTCCTGATAATTAAAAGAGTCAGGTAAGATCCTGGGAAAAGACCTGTGGGTTAGGGCCCACTAAAAACAACCATCGTTGAAGGATTGCTTGAAATAGAGATTGCACCGGTAGAATTAAATAGCTTTAATGAGAGAAAAAGCTCAAAATAACTCGAACGGATTAAGAATGAAAACATGATTCTTCTGAGATATCTTGAGCACTCCAAATAAGAATAGAGAGAGGTGAACAATTAAGAGGTGCACCGGCATGGGAAAACATTTGAAATGAGGAAAGGGATATGATCAACACCGAAAGCTTGAATTGGATCCACCGGAGAAGAAACAACAACGAAGGATGATGAACTTGAAATTGTTGAGCATCTTCATGGGAAATTACCAGATAAGAACGTTGAAAGAAATGAATGAAGAGACTTCTCACAAATAAAAGGATACATGGTTAAGAAATCTGAGTCCTTGAAGAAAAAGGGTTGGAGGGCGGGAAAATAAAGGCAACTTGGGACGGATGAAACAAACACCATTGAGAAAACTTAGAATTGATCTCGCAAATGTTGAAATGATCGAATCCACTTGAAGAGAAGCACACCGGTTGGAAAAGAGTTGACATGACAACCTCAGTGATCAAGAAGGATTAGTATTCACATAGCAATATGAGAACACCATTTAGAAAAGTTATGGAATCAACACTTGACATTGAAGCAACTCAAATACCACAACTCAAAACAAAACAAAGGATTGGCTTGTAGAATAAGCCGGAACAAATACATATGATAGAGATTTACCCAATCCCATATCATGCATCTGTCGGAAAGATATTCTAGGAGCTACTTGAATTCCCACCTATAAACTCCCGAAACTTTCTGGTTATGCAATCTGGTGTTGGGGATACAGGGGAAGCAATATATCTCACCTAAACTAGCAATACCTACATCCAAGTTGTATCCATCTGTCAACACATCACCAAGAAAACTCCGGAAATCGTGTACCTCAACCTTCGAAAAGCATCCATTATACGAGTTATGGCAATACTCCCGAACTCCCCAGTACTGGGTGGCGTCGAGGTTATCTCACCGACAACTGCATAAAAGAGATTTTCGATGTCGGCAAAACTCAGGTATTCTAGAACTGCAACGATAAAATTGTGATGACAACACCTCGGAGCTCAACTCCCCGGGACACTGCCACAACCCCTAAATGTTAGGAGGCACCAAGAACAATGTTCTCGTCACAAAACCATCGGAACGATTCCAAGATACCCGCGTGATCCTAAATTTTTTTAGTGAAATTTGAGAAGAGGAAAAATCAAAACATCTACGTTAGGAGACCTCACCAGAGCGACGAAGGGACTGAGGAGTAAAAAGAATCCTACTCTCTGATATATATAATCCTAAGACTCAAAATAGTTTTCTTCTAGACTCAACAACGGCCAACAATCAAGGGGGCTCCTATGGTCGGTCGAGGCTCTGATACCAACTTGTCACGCCCAATATGCGGTACTATCCTAAAGAGACTCGAAAGTCCCACCAAGGATAGAACCGCATATTGAAACGCTTTTGCAAGGTGGATATCATTACATCAACATTACATAATAGGTAGGGATACATACAAAAGGCATACAATGCCACACGAATACAATATCATCTTACATAAGAGCAACATCCGACTACGGATGAAACACAAACAGAAACTCAAATGACATCCACCCTGCTAGCCCAGGCTGCCGACCTGGAACCTATCCCCTGATCGAAGAAGAAGCAGAAGAAGAACTCCAAAACAAGCAAACATCGCTCTCGCATCATGATCATTGCATAACCTGTACCTGCAACTATTGTTGTAGTAATCTGTGAGCCACGAGGACTCAGCAATCCCATTACCATGGGTATCAAGACTAGCAAAGCTTAAAGGGAAAGGAAGGGGTAAAGTGGTGAGGTTGCAGCAGCGACTAAGCATATATGGTGGCTAACATACGCAAATAAGAGCGAGAAGAGAGCAAATGGAACGGTCGTCAACTAGTAATGATCAAGAAGTGATCCTGAACTCCTACTTACGTCAAACATAACCCAAAACCGTGTTCACTTCCCGGACTCCGCCGAGAAGAGACCATCATGGCTACACACACGGTTGATGTGTTTTAATTCGGATCAGGTGTCAAGTTATCTACAACCGGACATTAACAAATTCCCATCTGCCACATAACCGCGGGCACGGCTTTCGAAAGATAATACCCTACAGGGGTGTCCCAACTTAGCCCATGATAAGCTCTCGTAATCAACGAAGGATATACCTTCTCCCAGGAAGACCCGATCAGTCTCGGAATCCCGGTTTACAAGACATTTCGACAATGGTAAAACAAGACCAGCAAGACCGCCCGATGCGCTGACAATCCCGATAGGAGCTGCACATATCTCGTTCTCAGGGCAACACCAGATGAGAAATCCGTACAACTAAAACCAGGCCTCAAGTTTCCCTGAGGGGGCGCTGCAAAGGGCTCTGGTTCGGACCAACACTTAGACAAGCACTGGCCCGGGGGGGGGGCTAAAATAAAGATGACCCTCGGGCTCCGGAAACCGAAGGGAAAAAGGGCTAGGTGAGGCAAATGGTAAAACCAAAGTTGGGCCTTGCTGGAGGAGTTTTATTCAAAGCGAACTGTCAAGGGGGTCCCATAAATCACCCAACCGCGTAAGGAACGCAGAATCCAGGAACATAATACCGGTATGACAGAAACTAGGGCGGCAAGAGTGGAACAAAACACCAGGCATAAGGCCGAGTCTTCCACCCTTTACAAAGTATATAGATGCATTAATTAAATAAGAGATATTGTGATATCCCAACAAAATCCTGTCCACCATGGAGCAATCTTCAACTTCACTTGCAACTAACAACGCTATAAGAGGGGCCGAGCAAAGCGGTAACATAGCCAAGCAACGGTTCGCTAGGAAGGATGCAAAAGGTTAGAGGCTGACATGGCAATTTGGGAGGCTTGATCAAAAAGAGATAGGTAGCGCAGCATAGCGATAGAACGAAGCAACTAGCATAGCAATGATAGTAGTGAGATCCAGGGTAGTGGTCATCTTGCCTGAAATCCCGCTAGGAAGAAGAACGAGTCCATGAAGAAGACAAGCGGACGTGGTCGAACGAATCCTCACAACTCCGGAACGAAACCGAAGCTAACAAGAGAAGCAACCCGGAAAGAAGCAGACAACATGGTAAACACACAAGCATAATCATGGCATGATGCACAAACAAGTATGATGCATGTCCGGTTTAATGAGGCATGACATGGCAAAGTGCAACAAACAATACTACAAGTTAAGTGGAGCTCAATATGCAACGAGTTGCATATTGACAAAACACCACATTGACATATTTAGTTTAATCTCGTTTAAGCTACCAAGCAATGTTAAATTTTGTTAAACATGGCAAGAGGTGAAGCATAATTAAACTACCTATCTAGGCAAGTTTAAGTGAGGCCGGAAACAACAAACAACAATTCCGGTAATCCTCACATGTCTTTTAGTAGTTTAATGCAAACACAGTTTTAACCAATTAAATGTTGTTAACATGATGCGGATGACATAACCAAGGTTTATGTTTTTTTTATGAAAATGTTGACATGAGCATGATATGAAGCATTTGTTCACCATGGCGGAACAAGAAGGGTGCCACAGCGGCGAAACGGAAATGGTGCCACGGCAACATTCCGGTCCCGGTAACTCGATTGAGATACCGATGCAAGAGAGAAGTGTGCGGATGAGTGTGTCATGCAAAAGGTGATGGGGTGATCCCGGTTACCGGGTTCCCACGGGTCGACGGCATTGTAAACGTGGAGGAACATGCAAGGATCAATTTGGGACATGGTCCAAACATAGGGTGCATCTCATACAACATGCATTCGTCCACGGGTCATCTTCTCGGGGTTATACCTTCGAAGCGTCGAAGGAAGTAGTGGTACTCGTAGGTCGTGGAAGTAGTCATTCACGTTTTGTAGATGTTCGGGGTCACGACGAGGAACTTGACGTCCACGGAGTCTTCGAGGGTCGACGGTAGTGGTACACACGTTGTTGGGGTACTTGTCGACCCGGTCTTGGCGACGGTAGTTGTACATGGGTCGTAGACGTTCTCGGGTCATGGGTAGAGGTACTTGGTGCATCGTCGTGTCTAGTCATACTCGTTGTATTCGAAGGGTACTTGGTGAATCCCCGAATGCTTGACGGTTCGGGTACGGGTCTTAGCGGCGACAAAACGAGCAGGGGATGGCCACAACAGGGTGAGGCAGCAGAGGTCCACGGCTGCTGGTCAACGAAAGTTGCCGGAAGAGGAAGCAAACAAGGCCCCCTGCCCACAGGCATCATGGTAGAGGAGACTATGGTTGAGGTGGTCAAGGAAGCAGGCAGCGACGACCGACGGAGTCGCAAGGATGAAAGGGGTGGTCGGGGTGCAGCTGCTCAAAGACGATGAGTGAAGGAGGCGTCGGACCCTGGTTCGAAACAGAGGCAAGGCGCTGGCCCCGAAGGACAATGGCGGCAGCAAGAACTCTGGCCGACGAGGGAGCTGCTTGGGGAGGCGGAGAGGAAGGAGGCGCGGTGCGGGAGGATAAACAGGGCGCGATGGAGGAACTGCAGGAGGCGGTCTCGACCATGGCGTCCCTGCAGCAGGAGCGATGATGGCTTGGGGTCAAGGAGCTCAGGCGCGGTGCGGCAAGGAACGGGAGGAGGCGATGGGGATCGGGCACTAGCGAGGCGAGGGAGAGGCCGGGCGCTAAAGACAGCGTCCATGGCGGCATCCATGGCGGGCCGGTGCTGAGAAGAGGCACGGGGCGGAGATGATGAGCTAGGCGGGCCGAAGCAGATCGGGCACGGGCGCGTCGGGGTCACCAACGTTCGGCAGGGCCGCGGCGGTGGACTTCGGCGTGGGAGCCGAACGGAGGCGGGGTGACGATGGCGCTGGAGGGACAGGGCGAGGGCCCGAGGGGGATCGAGGGTTGCGCGTGGGTGGCGGCGGAGGGGATCGAGGAGAGAATGGGGATCGAGCGCTGGGTGCGGGCTAGGGTTAAGGGCACCGGAGCTGGGCCTTGGGCCAACTGGTCCGGGTGGATACAAGTGGCGGCTGGGCTTCTCTCTCTCACCCACTCTAAAGAAAATAAAAACAAAACAGAGATAAGAAAGAAAAGAAAGAGAGGTTAGGGGAAGAAGTTGGACACGCGGATAATTTTCCCGGACTCGTAAAAATGAGCTCGATCCAAGAAAAATAGAAAGTGAGCATGGGCGTGAAGTTGAATTCAAATTCATTTGAATTTAATTCAAATGATTGTATGAAGGAAGTGCGGATTTGGTAGATCCAAAAATGTTGGGAATTTTGGAAGAGCCTCAATAAATGAGATAAGAATTGTTGGCAAAGTTTGAGGCAAGGAATTGAGGTAGAAAATGCATGGAACTCAAACTGTAAGTGTGTTATGGTTTATTCCTAA
This sequence comes from Triticum dicoccoides, assembly GCF_002162155.2. Taxonomy (NCBI): domain Eukaryota; kingdom Viridiplantae; phylum Streptophyta; class Magnoliopsida; order Poales; family Poaceae; genus Triticum; species Triticum dicoccoides. The sequence continues at coordinate 112,424,983 of NC_041381.1, forward strand.
AGAATGGAATATTTATCATAGCTCCCTAATAATATTGGGAAGGTAATTGTTATAAAGAGAAATCACCTTGTGCCTTCCCTCGATTTAAATAGATCAAAAGATCTATGCAATTTATTTAGTTGAGGTTTTAAAAATTAATGATATGATGGCATGATGACATGATGCAATGCAAGAGATGGCATGACGAATGCACAAACAAAACAAATCACACGACAAAACTTGAAATATCTAGAAGTCTTCTGGGGCGCCGGTCTTGGGGCATTACAGTAGCATTGCCCCTTCTCTCTGTTTCTCTCATATTTTTTTATATTTTTTAAGTTGGGCCTTTTCTCTTTTTTTATGGCCTCTTTTTTTCTTTTTCGTCTGGAGTCTCATCCCGACTTCTGGGGGAATCATAGTCTCCATCATCCTTTCCTTACTGGGACAATGCTCTAATAATGAAGATCATCACACTTTTATTTACTTACAACTCAAGAATTACAACTCGATTCTTAGAAAAAAATATGACTCTGTGTGAATGCCTTTGGCTATGTACCGGGATGCAATGATTCAAGAGTGACATGTATGAAAAATTATGAATAGTGTCTTTGCCACAAATACGATGTCAACTACATGATCATGCAAAGCAATATGACAATGATGGAGCGTGTCATAATAAACGGAATGGTGGAAAGTTGCATGGAAATATATCTCAGAATGGCTATGGAAATGCCATAATAGGTAGGTATGGTGGCTGTTTTGAGGAAGGTATATTGTGGGTGTATGGTACCGGCAAAAGTTGCGCGACACAAGAGAGGCTAGCAATGGTGGAAGGGTGAGAGTGCGTATAATCCCTGGACTCAAGATTAGTCATAAAGAATTCACATACTTTGTCACGCCCAATATGCGACCCTATCCAAAAGGAACTCGAAGGTCCCATCAAGGATAGACCTGCATATTGAAACGCTTTTGCAAGGTGGATATCATTACATCAACATTACATAATAGGTAGGGATACATACAAAAGGCATACAATGCCACACGAATACAATATCATCTTACATAAGAGCAACATCTGACTACGGATGAAACACAAACAGAAACTCAAACGACATCCACCCTGCTAGCCCAGGCTGCCGACCTGGAACCTATCCCCTGATCGAAGAAGAAGTAGAAGAAGAACTCCAAAACAAGCAAACATCGCTCTCGCGTCATGACCGTCGCATAACCTGTACCTGCAACTGATGTTGTAGTAATCTGTGAGCCACGAGGACTCAGCAATCCCATTACCATGGGTATCAAGACTAGCAAAGCTTAATGGGAAAGGAAGGGGGTAAAGTGGTGAGGTTGCAGCAGCGGCTAAGCATGATATGGTGGCTAACATACGCAAATAAGAGCGAGAAGAGAGCAAACGGAACAGTCGTGAACCTAGCAATGATCAAGAGGTGATCCTGTACTCCTACTTACGTCAAACATAACCCAAAAACCGTGTTCACTTCCCGGACTCCGCCGAAAAGAGACGATCACGGCTACACACACGGTTGATGCATTTTTAATTCGGATCTGGTGTCAAGTTATCTACAACCGGACATTAACAAATTCCCATCTGCCACATAACCGCAGGCACGGCTCTCAAAAGTTTAATACCCTGCAGGGGTGTCCCAACTTAGCCCATGATAAGCTCTCGCGATCAACGAAGGATATTCCTTCTCCCAGGAAGACCCAATCAGACTCAGAATCCCGGTTTACAAGACATTTCAACAATGGTAAAACAAGACCAGCAAAGCCGCCCGATGCACCGACAATCCTGATAGGAGCTGCACATATCTCGTTCTCAGGGCAACACCGGATAAGTCAAGCTACGAGTAAAACCAGACCTCGAGTTTCCCCGAGGGGGCCCCGCAGGCTGCTCGGTTCGGACCAACACTTAGACAAGCACTGGCCCGGGGGGGCTAAAATAAAGATGACCCTCGAGCTCCGGAAACCCAAGGGGAAAAAGGGCTAGGTGAGGCAAAAGGTAAAACCAAGGTTGGGCCTTGCTGGAGGAGTTTTATTCAAAGCGAACTGTCAAGGGAGTCCCATAAATCACCCAACCGCATAAGGAACGCAAAATCCGGGAACATAACACCGGTATGACGGAAACTAGGGCGGCAAGAGTGGAACAAAACACCAGGCATAAGGCCGAGTCTTCCACCCTTTACCAAATATATAGATGCATTAATAATATAAGAGATATTGTGATATCCCAACAAAATCCTGTCCACCATGGAGTAATCTTCAACTTCACCTGCAACTAACAACGCTATAAGAGGGGCTGACAAAGCGGTAACATAGCCAAGCAATGGTTTGCTAGGAAGGGTGAAAATGTTAGAGGCTGACATGGCAATTTGGGAGGCTTGACGAGCAAATGATAGGTAGCGCAGCAAAGCAATAGAATGAAGCAAACTAGCATAGCAATGATAATAGTGAGATCCAGGGTGACGGTCATCTTGCCTGAAATCCCGCAAGGAAGAAGAACGAGTCCATGAAGAAGACGAACGGGAGTAGTCGAACGAATCCTCACAATCGCAACATTACCGGAACTAAGAAGCAACACCGGAAAGAAACAAACAACATGGTAAATGCACAAGCATAAACATGGCATGATGCACAAACAATTATGATGCATGTCCGGTTTAATGAGGCATGGCATGGCAAAGTGCACAAACAAAACTACAAGTTAAGTGGAGCTCAATATGCAACGAGTTGCATATTGACAAAACACCACATTAGAGTTATTTAGTTCGCTCTCGTTTAGGTACACAACAATATTAAATGTTGTTAAACATGGCAAGAGGTGAAGCATATAAAAACTACCTATCTAGGCAAGTTTAAATGAGGCCGGAACAACAAACAACAATTCCAGAAAATCCTCATGTGCATATTTTAGATTCGGTATTGTTCTGCCCTAAACCATATTTTAAGGTTGTTAAACAGGAAAATAAAGTGGACCATGTTAAACTAGGCATTTTTCCACCCCATTTACATATAAAGTTTATTTAAAATGGAGCTACGGTTATTTAGTTATGAAATAAATCATTTTAGCATGGCATTATGCAAAATAAAAACAAACAGCATGTTCAACATTTTAAACATGGATGAAAGTGGTAGATTATGAAACTAGATGAAAAACTAAGCATTTTACATGTTGGAATCATTTTAAACCGATGCACGGTTATGAAGTTATTAATGCATGAAGTTTAGGGTCCAATCTGCAAAACTGCACTCTCTGAAAAAAAATACTAAAATCGCAGACAGGGAAAAAACTACATCGGGCCGGAACTACACATGCTGGGCCAACAGAGGGGGGCTGCTCACCACGGCACTTGGGCCGGCTCGGTGGGGAGGAGGCCAGGCAGGCCGGATCTGGCGCGGCTGGGCCTTGGCCAGGAGGCGAAGGGGAGGCAGCCCAGGCGCGGGTCAACGCGGGCGGCGGTCGTCGTTCTTGTTCGAAGCAGGGGATCGACGGCTGGCGATGCGGTTGGCTGCTACCTCCAGATCGAAGCAAGGACCGGGGTCAACACGCGCGATGCAGAGACCAGGCGTCGCGAGGAGCTGGGACTTGCGGGACAACGAAGAAGCTCCAGAGCGGCTTGGCTTGAAGACGGACTTGGCGCGGGGACTTGACGACGAAGCAGGAGATGGTGGCGCGGTTCCGACAAGGCGCGGGCTGGCCAACGAGGCGGACACGCTGGCTGCGCTCGATCCCGAGCCACTGCTCGCAGGAGGGGAAGCAGAGGCTGGCAGCGAGGGATGCGGGGTCGCGAGGCAGCGGCGCTCGGGCAGACGGGAGGAGCGGGCGCGAGGGCTTCAGGTCTGCACGGGTCGGAGGAGGACGGCGCCACCATGGCTGCTCCAAGGTGTGGCGGCATTGGAGGCAGGGGACTTGCGGCGGCGCCATGGTTCCCTAAGAGAGAAACACGACAAAGGGGGTGGTCAGAGAGAGCTTCAGGGAAGAATAGGAAGGGAAGGGAGGGGGAGGTGGAGCACGGGCCTGATTCGGTGCCCCGGCGAGGTGAGGCTCAAGGCGCTCGTGCAGGAGAAGGAGGGGCGCTGCAGGATTCGGGTGGCTGCACTGTGGGAATCGAGGGAGAGGGTCGGAGGCTGCTTGCGATGGGGATGGATCCTGGGAGGATCCCGATGAATATGCGGATTGGAGGAGTGGCGGCGGCGCGATGGGATGATGGGACAAGGCTCCTAGGATCTAGGGTTGCTCTGCATATATAGCAAAAGAATTTTAGAAGGGGCTAGAATGACCCTTCAATCGTAATCGGACGGCTGAGGAAAAATAGGTTAGGACGTCCAATTAAGAAAACGGAGATGTTTTATAGATGTTTGGGGATGATCCGGACCCAATGGTGATGACTGAGCGGGTCGGGTTTGGGAAGTTTCGAACGCGGGAGAGGGGTCGATGCAATGTGCAAAGAGCGGTTAGGCGGTTTGACAAGAGGGAAACGAAAATACGGTTGGTCTCGGAACAGTCAACGAAAACAAGGGGTGACGCGGCAACTACGAGCGGATACGGGTTTTATGAAAACAAAGTCGATGCAATGCGCATGATGCTATGAGATGAAATGCATGACATGAACAAACTGCAAAACAAAAGACAAAAAACCCAACCACGGAGAAAATAATATATCGCATCTATGGAAAAGGCAAGAGTTGGAGTTACGAATATGGAAAGTTGTATCCGGGGCGTTACAACACTCCACCACTACGAGAGGATCTCGTCCCGAGATCTAGGATGGCACCGGAGAGAAATGGAAGAGGAAGAGAAGAGGTAAACTAAGTTGCTTCTTCGACAAACGAGTGAAACCATGAACCTTGAGAGGTTGAGCAAAAATATTGAAAGAAAGAATACAATGGAGACGAAGAAGATTACAAACAGTCTGTTGGACAAGAGGAACAAGGAATACAACGAGAACCAAGAGGTTTAGTGATAAGATAGATATTGAAACCACTCCGGTTAAAACTAGATAGAGAAGGGATAAGATTGATATAATTTGGGCAGCACTCCGACTGAAAGAAGAAGGAAAACTTGATAAGATGAAAAGAACTTGAAGAGATGACACAACACTCCGGTTAAATGGATAAGCAAGAAAAGAACACGATCCTCACAAAACGAGGTGATGGGTGAAGAGCACAACATCACCATGCCTCCGTAACGAAAGAATAGAAGTTAGATCGTTGGGATAAAGGGACGGAGAAGAAAATGACAACTTTTGCCACAAGAGAACTTGGAAAGCACCCTTGCAAAGAAGATTATAACGGAGTTGTTGCAAAACCAACAACGAAAAGAACAAGCTTGTTGTGGGCTTATGGAACACATCTCAAAGTTATGAGGTGACAACCGGCCACTAATGGAAAACATTGATTTGATTGAGAGCACCAAAGAGATGAAAAACTTCTTCCACCAAGAGGATAAAGAGCAAGCTTGGGTCATGCATAATCACCACAAATAGCAACAACCCTTAAGGAAAGGCTTTAGGTGAAATCTGACACAAGATAACTCCAATGAAGAAGTTGATTGGTTGAAAAGATCTCTGGAACAAAGAGAAAATGATGGATTTAAAATACCTCATTCTTGACAACATATGAATCATGAAACATGAAGAGAAATTGTCAAGAGTGACATAACACCACCTCAAAAGATAAGGTAGAAAGAATTGCACTTTGGATGCAAGATGAAGAATGCTTGAACTCCTCAAAACAAAACATGTGTTGGGCACCATGTTTAGTTTAGAGTATAGCTTGGCGGGTCGAAACTTCAAGAGAAACCTTGAAGAACAATTGAAGAATGAAGAGAATCCTTGACGAACCACCATGTAGAGCCTCCATGAAGAACTCCGGTAATAAAACGGTGATAGAAAGAAAGAGAAGTTGAAACCACAAGGTGAAGAACTGCAATGATTTAGATGGAGCTTCGTGACAATATAACCGAGAAAACTTGGAACTCCGGAAAAGGAAAAGATGAAACACAAGAACCGAGAATTACTTCATCATGAACAATCTCCGGAAGAAAAGAATTGAATCACCTCGAGGAAATAAGAATAAGATTTATTATATGCTTATCCTTCATCAAATTAAATTGATGACAAGCAATGGATTTGGCATACTACTTATTCTCATTGAAAAATGATTACAGATAGAGATATAGCGCAAACTTCAGAAGGTATTGATGGAACCACCGGTGGGATTTGGAAACAACGAATATTTGATATGATAACGGAGGAAGAGAAATCCTAAACGAACCACCGTAAGACTTGAAAATGAAAGTAGTAAAGGCACAATTCACCGGGAAGAATTGGAAAATGATGAATATACTTGAGGGGATTTAGATACATGAGAATGAAGAGAACATGAACTGATTAGAGGATATTTGAATGATGCACCGGTAGAATATGGAGAAGGAGAGCTAAAAGCTGAGAATGAATAAACCCGAAATGATGGCCTTCATAGGAATAAAATGGAAAAAACTCACGAAATGCTCCGGATGGTAAGAAAAGAATTCTCACAATCGAAAACAATTATGAGAGGATGGCATCAAGCTTGAACTACGCCTCTTTGGAAGAACGGGTAACGATTTAAGAGGAACTCTTCTTCGGTCTTCAACATTCGAGAATGACGACGAGAAACACCACCATGAATTGTTGAGGCACTCCGGAATGAAGAATAGAAAGTTTGAACCAATGATCAAAAGAATTTGGAAGCGATCTTGAAGAAGACATCTGACTGATGAAAATTCATTCTTACGTCAAATTTGGAAATGAATTTGAGAATAACTCCGGAAAAGAATTAGAAGAGTCAGCTAAGATCTTGGGAAAAAATCTGTGGGTTAGGGCCCACTCAAAAGAAAACACCGTTGAAATGATTACTTGAAAGGTAGATTGCACCGGTTAAACGGCTTGAATGAGATAACAACCTCGAAATAGCTAAAAAGGATTAAGAATAGAAACTTGAATCTTCTGAGATAATCTTAAGCACTCCGGAGAAGAAAAAGAGGGAGGTGAATAATTAAGAGGTGCACCAAACATGACAAAGCAATTGACACGAGCAAAGGAATATGATCACCACTAAAAGCTTGAATTGGATCCACCAGAGAAGAAACAACAACGAAGATGATGAACTTGAAACTGGTGAGCATCTTCATGGGAAATCACCGGATAAGAACATTGAAAGAAACGCATGAAGAGACTTCTCACAAATAAAAGGGATACATGATTAAAATAAATGAGTCCTTGAAGAAAAGGGTGGGAGGGTGGGGAAAAACAAAGACAACTTGGGATGAACGAAACAAACACCGTTGAGAAAACTTAGAATTGATCTCACAAATGTTGAAATGATCAGATCCACTTGAAGAGAAGCACACCGGTTGGAAAGAATTGACATGACAATCTCGATGATCAAAAGGATTAGTACTCCCATAGAAATATGAGAACACCGCTTGAAAGGTATGGATTCAACATTTGACTTCGAAACAACTCGAATACCACAAATAAAACAAAACAAAGGATTTGGCTTGCAGAATAAGCCGGAACAAATACATATGATCGAGATTTACCCAATCCCATATCAGGCATCTGTCGGAAAGATATTCTAGGAGCTACTTGAATTCCCACCTATAACTCCCGAAACTTTCTGGTTATGCAATCAGGTGTTGGGGATACAGGGGAAGCAATATATCTCACCCAAACTAGCAATCCCTACATCCAGCTGTATCCATCCGTCAATACATAACCAAGAAAACTCCAGAAATCGTGTACCTCAACCTTCGAAAAGCATCCGTTATACGAGTTATGGCAATACTCCCAAACTCCCCAGTACTGGGTGGTGTCGAGGTTATCTCACCAACAACTGCATAAAAGAGATTTTTTATGTCGGCAAAACTCAGGTATTCCAGAACTGCAACGATAAAATTATGACGACAACACCTCAGAGCTCAACTCCCCGGGACACTGCCACAATCCCTAAATGTTAGGAGCCACCAAGAATAATGTTCTCGTCACAAAACCATCGAAACGATTCTAAGATACCCGCGAGATCCTAAAAAAATTAGTGAAATTTGAGGAGAGGAAAGACAAAACATCTACGTCAAGAGTCCTCACCAGAGCGATGAAGGGGGCTGAGGAGTAAAAAGAATCCTACTCTCCGATATATATAATCCTAAGACTCAAAATACTTTTCTTATAGACTTAACAACGGACAACAATCAAGGGGGCTCCTATGGTCGGTCGAGGCTCTGATTACCAACTTGTCACGCCCAATATGCGACTCTATCCAAAAGGAACTCGAAGGTCCCACCAAGGATAGACCCGCATATTGAAACGCTTTTGCAAGGTGGATATCATTACATCAACATTACATAATAGATGGGGATACATACCAGAGGCATACAACACCACACGAATACCACAATACATCATCTTACATAATAGCATCATCCGACTACGGATGAAACACAAACAGAAACTCAAACGACATCCACCCTGCTAGCCCAGGCTGCCGACCTGGAACCTATCCCCTGATCAAAGAAGAAGCCGAAGAAGAACTCCAAAACAAGCAAACATCGCTCTCGCGTCATGACCGTCGCATAACCTATACCTGCAACTGATGTTGTAGTAATCTGTGAGCCACGAGGACTCAGCAATCCCATTACCATGGGTATCAAGACTAGCAAAGCTTAATGGGAAAGGAAGGGGGTAAAGTGGTGAGGTTGCAGCAGCGGCTAAGCATGATATGGTGGCTAACATACGCAAATAAGAGCGAGAAGAGAGCAAACGGAACGGTCGTGAAGCTAGCAATGATCAAGAGGTGATCCTGAACTCCTACTTACGCCAAACATAACCCAAAAACCGTGTTCACTTCCCGGACTCCGCCGAAAAGAGACCATCACGGCTACACACACGGTTGATGCATTTTTAATTCGGATCTGGTGTCAAGTTATCTACAACCGGACATTAACAAATTCCCATCTGCCACATAACCGCGGGCACGGCTCTCGAAAGTTTAATACCCTGCAGGGGTGTCCCAACTTAGCCCGTGATAAGGTCTCGCGATCAACAAAGGATATTCCTTCTCCCAGGAAGACCCGATCAGACTCAGAATCCCGGTTTACAAGACATTTCGACAATGGTAAAACAAGACCAGCAAAGCCGCCCGATGCGCCGACAATCCCGATAGGAGCTGCACATATCTCATTCTCAGGGCAACACCGGATAAGTCAAGCTATGAGTAAAACCAGACCTCGAGTTTCCCCGAGGGGGCCCCGCAGGCTGCTCGGTTCAGACCAACACTTGGACAAGCACTGGCCCGGGGGGGCTAAAATAAAGATGACCCTCGGGCTCCGGAAACCCAAGGGGAAAAAGGGCTAGGTGAGGCAAATGGTAAAACCAAGGTTGGGCCTTGCTGGAGGAGTTTTATTCAAAGCGAACTGTCAAGGGGGTCCCATAAATCACCCAACCGCGTAAGGAACGCAAAATCCGGGAACATAACACCGGTATGACGGAAACTAGGGCGGCAAGAGTGGAACAAAACACCAGGCATAAGGCCGAGTCTTCCACCCTTTACCAAATATATAGATGCATTAATAACATAAGAGATATTGTGATATCCCAACAAAATCCTGTCCACCATGGAGTAATCTTCAACTTCACCTACAACTAACAACGCTATAAGAGGGGCTGACAAAGTGGTAACATAGCCAAGCAATGGTTTGCTAGGAAGGGTGAAAATGTTAGAGGCTGACATGGCAATTTGGGAGGCTTGACAAGCAAATGATAGGTAGCGCAGCAAAGCGATAGAACGAAGCAAACTAGCATAGCAATGATAGTAGTGAGATCCAGGGTGACGGTCATCTTGCCTGAAATCCCGCAAGGAAGAAGAATGAGTCCATGAAGAAGACGAACGGGAGTAGTCGAACGAATCCTCACAATCGCAACATTACTGGAACTAAGAAGCAACACCGGAAAGAAACAAACAACATGGTAAATGCACAAGCATAAACATGGCATGATGCACAAACAAGTATGATGCATGTCCGGTTTAATGAGGCATGGCATGGCAAAGTGCACAAACAAAACTACAAGTTAAGTGGAGCTCAACATGCAACGAGTTGCATATTGACAAAACACCACATTAGAGTTATTTAGTTCGCTCTCGTTTAGGTACACAACAATATTATATGTTGTTAAACATGGCAAGAGGTGAAGCATATAAAAACTACCTATCTAGGCAAGTTTAAATGAGGCCGAAACAACAAACAACAATTCCGGAAAATCCTCATGTGCATATTTTAGATTCGGTACTGTTCTGCCCTAAACCATATTTTAAGGTTGTTAAACAGGAAAATAAAGTGGACCATGTTAAACTAGGCATTTTTCCACCCCATTTACATATAAAGTTTATTTAAAATGGAGCTACGGTTATTTAGTTATGAAATAAATCATTTTAGCATGGCATTATGCAAAATAAACACAAACAGCATGTTAAACATTTTAAACATGGATGAAAGTGGCAGATTATGAAACTAGATGAAAAACTAAGCATTTTACATGTTGGAATCATTTTAAACAGATGCACGGTTATGAAGTTATTAATGCATGAAGTTTAGGGTCCAATCTGCAAAACTGCACTCTCTGGAAAAAAATACTAAAATCGCAGACAGGGAAAAAACTACATCGGGCCGAAACTACACATGCTGGGCCAACAGAGGGGGGCTGCTCACCACGGCACTTGGGCCGGCTCGGTGGGGAGGAGGCCAGGCAGGCCGGATCTGGCGCGGCTGGGCCTTGGCCAGCAGGCGAAGGGGAGCTAGCCCAGGCGCGGGTCAACGCGGGCGGCGGTCGTCGTTCTTGTTCAAAGCAGGGGATCGACGGCTGGCGATGCAGTTGGCTGCTACCTCCAGATCAAAGCGAGGACTGGGGTCAACGCGCGCGATGCAGAGGCCGGGCGTCGCAAGGAGCTGGGACTTGCGGGACAATGAAGAAGCTCCAGAGCGACTTGGCTTGAAGATGGACTTGGCGTGGGGACGTGACGGCGAAGCAGGAGATGGTAGCTTGGCGCCGTTCCGACGAGGCACGGGCTGGCCAACGAGGCGGACACGTCGGCTGCGCTCGATCCCGGCCACTGCTCGTAGGAGGGGAAGCAGAGGCTGGCAGTGAGGGATGCGGGGTCGCGAGGCAGCGGCGCTCGGGCAGATGGGAGGAGCGGGCGCGAGGGCTTCAGGTCTACACGGGGTCGGAGGAGGACAGCGCCACCATGGCTACTCCAAGGTGCGGCGGCATTGGAGGCAGGGGACTTGCGGCAGCGCCATGGTTCCCTGAGAGAGAAACACGACGAAGGGGGTGGTCAGAGAGAGCTTCAGGGAAGAATAGGAAGGGAAGGGAGGGGAGGTGGAGCACGGGCCTGATTCGGTGCCCCGGCGAGGTGAGGCTCAAGGCGCTCGTGCAGGAGAAGGAGGGGCGCTGCAGGATTCAGGCGGCTGTGCTGCGGGAATCGAGGGAGAGGGTCGGAGGCTGCTGGCAATGGGGATGGATCTGGGAGGATCCCGATGGAGATGCGGATTGGAGGAGTGGCGGCGGTGCGATGGGATGATGGGACAAGGCTCCTAGGATCTAGGGTTTCTCTGCTTATATAGCAAAAGAATTTTAGAAGGGGCTAGAATGACCCTTCAATCATAATCGGACGGCTGAGGAAAAATAGGTTAGGACGTCCAATTAAGAAAACGGAGATGTTTTATAGATGTTTGGGGATGATCCGGACCCAATGGTGATGACTGAGCGGGTCGGGTTTGGGAAGTTTCGAACGCGGGAGAGGGGTCGATGCACTGTGCAAAGAGCGGTTAGGTGGTTTGACAAGAGGGAAATGAAAATATGGTTGGTCTCGGAACAGTCAACGAAAACAAGGGGTGACGCGGCAACTACGAGCGGATACGGGTTTTATGAAAACAAAGTCGATGCAATGCGCATGATGCTATGAGATGAAATGCATGACATGAACAAACTGCAAAACAAAAGACAAAAAACCCAACCACGGAGAAAATAATACATCGCATCTCCGGAAAAGGCAAGAGTTGGAGTTACGAATATGGAAAGTTGTATCCGGGGCGTTACAACACTCCACCACTACGAGAGGATCTCGTCCCGAGATCTAGGATGGCACCGGAGAGAAATGGAAGAGGAAGAGAAGAGGTAAACTAAGTTGCTTCTTCGACAAACGAGTGAAACCATGAACCTTGAGAGGTTGAGCAAAAATATTGAAAGAAAGAATACAATGGAGACGAAGAATATTACAAACAGTCTGTTGGACAAGAGGAACAAGGAGTACAACGAGAACCAAGAGGTTTAGTGATAAGATAGATATTGAAACCACTCCGGTTAAAACTACATAGAGAAGGGATAAGATTGATATAATTTGGGTAGCACTCCGACTGAAAGATGAAGGAAAACTTGATAAGATGAAAAGAACTTGAAGAGATGACACAACACTCTGGTTAAATGGATAAGCAAGAAAAGAACACGATCCTCACAAAACGAGGTGATGGGTGAAGAGCACAACATCACCATGCCTCCGTAACGAAAGAATAGAAGTTAGATCGTTGGGATAAAGGGACGGAGAAGAAAATGACAACTTTTTCCACAAGAGAACTTGGAAAGCACCCTTGCAAAGAATATTATAACGGAGTTGTTGCAAAACCAACAACGAAAAGAACAAGCTTGTTGTGGGCTTATGGAACACATCTCAAAGTTATGAGGTGACAACCGGCCACTAATGGAAACCATTGATTTGATTGAGAGCACGGAGAAAATAATATATCGCATCTCCGGAGAAAATAATATATCGCATCTCTGGAAAAGTCAAGAGTTGGAGTTACGAATATGGAAAGTTGTATCCGGGGCGTAACATACTTATTGCAAAAATCTATTAGTTATCGAAACGAAGTACTACGTGCATGCTCCTAGGGGGGTAGATTGGTAGGAAAAGGTCATCGCTCGTCCCCGACCGCCACTCATAAGGAAGACAATCAATAAATAAATCATGCTCCAACTTCATCACATAACGGTTCACCATACGTGCATGCTACGGGAATCACAAACTTTAGAACAAGTATCTCTCAAATTCACAACTACTCTACTAGCATGACTCTAATATCACCATCTTCATATCTCAAAACAATCATAAAGAATCAAACTTATCATAGTATTCAATGCACTTCATATGAAAGTTTTTATTATACCCATCTTGGATGCCTATCATATTAGGACTAATTTTAAAACCAAAGCAAATTACCACGATGTTCTGAAAGACTCTTAAAATAATATAAGTGAAGCATGAGAGATAAACAATTTCTATAAAATAAAACCACCGACATGCTCTATAAAGATATAAGTGAAGCACAAGAGCAATATTGTCTAGCTCAAAAGATATAAGTGAAGCACATAGAGTATTCTAATAAATCATGATTAATGTGTGTCTCTCCCAAAAGGTGTGTACAGAAAGGATGATTGTGGTAAACTAAAAATCAAAGACTCAAATCATACAAGACGCTCCAAGCAAAACACATATCATGTGGTGAATAGGAATATAGCCTCAAGTAAAGTTACCGATAGACGAAGACAAAAGAGGGAATGCCTTACGGGGCACCCCCAAGCTTAGGCTTTTGGTTGTCCTTGAATTTTACCTTGGGGTGCCTTGGGCATCCCCAAGATTAGGCTCTTGCCACTCCTTATTCCAAAATCCATCAAATCCTTACCCAAAACTTGAAAACTTCACAACAGAAAACTTCAACGGAAAATCTCATGAGCTCCGTTAGTATAAGAAAATAAACCACCACTCCAAGGTACTGTAATGAACTCATTCTTTATTTATATTGGTGTTAAACCTACTGTATTACAGCTTCTCTATGGTTCATACCCCCCGATACTACTCATAGATTCATCAAAATAAGCAAACAATACGCGAAAAACAGAATCTGTCAAAAACAGAACAGTCTTTAGCAATATGTAACTTCCGAATACTTCTGTAACTCCAAAAATACTTAAATAAGTTGGTGGACGTGAGTAATTTGTCTATTAATCTTCTGCAAAAAGAATCAACCTAAAAGAACTCTTCTGTAAAAAATTACAGCTATTCTCGTGAGCGCAAAAGTTTCTGTTTTTTACAGCAAGATCGCAAAGACTTCGCCCAAGTCTTCCCAAAGGTTCTACTTGGCACAAACACTAACTAAAACATAAAACCACATCTAACCAGAGGCTAGATGAATTATTTATTACTAAACAGGAGTAAAAAGTAAAGAACAAAAATAAAATTGGGTTGCATCCCAACAAGCACTATCGTTTAACGCCCCTAGCTAGGCATTAAAACAAGAATAGGTCTAGGTGTTGCCATCTTCGGCATGCAATCCATAAGTGGCTCTCATAATAGATTCATATGGAAATTTAATTTTCTTCCTAGGGAAGTGTTCCATGCCTTTCCTTAATGGAAATTGAAATATAATGTTTCCTTCTTTCATATCAATAACTGCACCAATCGTTCTAAGGAAAGGTCTACCAAGAATAATAGGACATGTAGGATTGAAATCTATATCAAGAACAATGAAATGTACGGGCACATAATTCCTATTTGCAACAATAAGAACATCATTAATTCTTCCCATAGGTTTCTTAATTGTGGAATCCGCAATGTGCAAATTTAAAGAACAATCATCAAATTCACGGAAACCTAGTACATCACACAAAATTTTTGGAATTGTGGAAACACTAGCACCCAAATCACACAAAGCATAACATTCATAATCTTTAGTTTTAATATTAATCTTAATAGTAGGTTCCCACTCATCATAAAGTTTTCTAGGGATAGAAACTTCTAGTTCAAGCTTTTCTTCAAAAGATTGCATCATAGCATCAACGATATGTTTAGTGAAAGCTTTGTTTTGATTGTAAGCACGAGGAGATTTTAACACGGATTGATACAAGGAAATACAATCTATCAAAGAGCATTTATCATAACTAAATTCCTTGAAATCCAAAATAGTGGGTTCATTGCTACTTAAAGTTTTGACCTCTTCAATCCCACTTTTATCAATTTTTGAATCTAGATCTAAAAACTCGGAATCATTGGGACGCCTTTTAACTAAAGTTGACTCATCTCCAGTACCATATTTATCAAGATTCATATTGGAAAACAAAGATTTAATAGGAGTCACATCAATCACTTATAGATCTTCATCATTATTATCATGAAAAGTAAAAGAACACGCTTTTACAAACAAATCTTTTTTAGCACGCATCTTAGCGGTTCCTTCTTTGCACTCATCAATGAAAATTCTCATGGCTTTGAGAGACTCATTGATATCATGCTTAGGTGGAATAGATCTAAGTTTCATATAATCAACATCAAGAGAAATTATATCCACGTTCCTAGCCAATTCATCAATCTTAAGCAATTTTTCTTCAATCAAAGCATTGAATTTTTTTTTGCGAACTCATAAATTCTTTAACACTACTCTCAAAATCAGAGGGCATCTTATTAAAATTTCCATAAGAGTTGTTGTAGGAATTACCATAATTATTAGAGGAATTACTAGGAAACGGCCTAGGATGAAAATTGCCTCTATACGCGTTGTTACCAAAATTGTTCCTACCAACAAAATTCACATCCAAAGATTCATTATTATTCTCAATCAAAGTGGAAAAAGGCATATCATTAGGATCAGAAGAAACATTTTTATTGGCAAATAATTTCATAAGTTCATCCATCTTTCCACTCAAAACATTAATCTCTTCAATCGTGTGAACTTTTTTACTAGTGGACCTTTCGGTGTGCCATTGAGAATAATTAACCATAATATTATCTAGGAGTTTAGTAGCTTCTCCTAAAGTGATTTCCATGAAAGTGCCTCACGCGGCCGAATCTAAAAGATTTCTAGAAGCAAAATTCAATCCGGCATAAATTATTGGTATAATCATCCACAAATTCAAACCATGTGTAGGGCAATTACGTATCATCAATTTCATCCTCTCCCAAGCTTGCGCAACATGCTCATGATCAAGTTGCTTAAAATTCATAATATCGTTCCTAAGGGAGATGATCTTAGTGGGAGGAAAATACTTAGAGATAAAAGCATCTTTGCACTTATTCCATGAATCAATACTATTTTTAGGCAAATATGAGAACCTAGTTTTAGCACGATCTCTAAGAGAAAATGGTAATAGCTTCAATTTAACAATATCATTATCCACATCTTTCTTATTTTGCATATTGCACAAACCAACGAAGTTGTTTAGATGGGATGCGACATCTTCACTAGGAAGGCCAGAGAATTGATCTTTCATAATGAGATTCAACAAAGCGGCATTAATTTCACAAGATTCAGCATTGGTAGTAGGAGCAATCGGAGTGCTAATAAAATCATTGTTGTTGGTGTTGGAAAAGTCACACAATTTAGTATTATCCTAAGCCATCGTGACAAGCAATCAACACACAAGCACATAAGAAGCAAGCGAAAAGAGACGAACGGAAGAGGGGCGAAGAAAATGCAAAGGTTTTTGAAAATCATTTTAGAAGTGGGGGGAGGAAAACAAGAGGCGAATGGCGAATAATGTAATGCAAGGGAGAAGAGTTTATGATGGATACTTGGTATGGCTTGACTTGGTGTAGATCTCCCCGGCAACGGCGCCAGAAATCAGCAAGTTGACGGGAGATCAAATCTTGTCTTGACTTGGCGTAGGTCTCCCCGGAAATGGCGCTAGAAATCCTTCTTGCTACCTCTTAAGCTTGCATTGGTTTTCCCTTGAAGAGGAACGGGTGATGCAACAAAGTAGCGCAAGTATTTCCCTCAGTTTTGAGAACCAAGGTATCAATCCAGTAGGAGACGACGCACAAGTCACCGAATACCAGCACAAACAATCAAGAACTTGCAACCAACGCGATAAAGGGGTTGTCAATCCCTTCCGGTCACTCGCAAAAGTGAGACCTGATAGAGATAGTAAAGTAAATATTTTTGGTATTTTTGGTTTATAGATTGGAAAGTAAAGATTACAAAATAGTAGATCAGAAACTGGCAAGATGTAAACGAGATTCAATAATATGGAAAAGAGATTCAATGTAATGGAAAAGAGACCCGGGGGCCATGGATTTCACTAGTGGCTTCTCTCGAGATAGCATATATTATGGTGGGTGAATAAATTACTGCCAAGCAGTTGATAGAAAAGCGCATAAGTATAATGACATCTAAGGCAATGATCATGAACATAGGCATCATGTCTGTGTCAAGTAGACCGACTCCTGCCTGCATCTACTACTATTACTCCACACATCGACCGCTATCCAGCATGCATCTAGAGTATTTCATAAAGAACGGAGTAACACATTAAGCAAGATGACATGATGTAGAGGAATTAACTCAAGCAATATGATGAAAACCCCATCTTCTTATCCTCGATGGCAACAATACAATACGTCCCTTGCTGCCCCTACTATCACTGGGAAAGGACACCGCAAGATTGAACACAAAGCTAAGCACTTCTCCCATGGCAAGAAATATCAATCTAGTAGGCCAAACTAAACCGATAATTCGAAGAGACTTGCAAAGATATCAAATCATGCATATAAGAATTCAGAGAAGAACCAAATAATATTCATAGATAATCTTGATCAGAAATCCACAATTCATCGGATCTCGGCAAACACACCGCAAAAGAGTATTACTTCAAATAGATCTCCAAGAACATCGAGGAGAACTTGGTATTGAGAATCAAAGAGAGAGAAAAAGTCATCTAGCTAATAACTATGGACCCGAAGGTCTGTGGTAAACTACTCACACTTCATCGGAGAGGCTATGGTGTTGATACCCGAAGGTCTGTGGTAAACTACTCACACTTCATCGGAGAGGCTATGGTGTTGATGTAGAGGCCCTCCGTGATCGAATCCCCCTCCGGCAGATCGTCGGAAAAGGCCCCAAGATGGGATCTCACGGGTACAGAAGGTTGCGGCGGTGGAAAAGTGGTTTCGTGGCTCTCCCTGATGTTTTTAGGGTATAAGAGTATATATAGGCAAAAGAACTAGGTCGGTGGAGCTAAGAGCGGCCCACGAGGGTGGGGGCGCGCCTACCCCCTGGGCGCGCCCTCCTGCCTCGTGGCCTCCTTGTTACGTCTTCGACTTCATCTCCAAGTCTTCTGGTTTGCTTTCGGTCCAAGAAAGATCATCACGAACGTTTCATTCAGTTTGGACTCCGTTTGGTATTCCTTTTCTGCAAAACTCTAAAATAGGCAAAAAAACAGAAACTGGCACTGGGCCCTCGGTTAATAGGTTAGTCCCAAAAATAATATAAAAGAGCATATTAAAGCCCATTAAACATCCAAAACAGATAATATAATAGCATGGAACAATAAAAAATTACAGATAAGTTGGAGACGTATTAATGACTACTTCAAGCTCACAGGGATTGCTGCGGTCAACTTTCTACATATGCATCAAAATCTTCAAGATCATCATGTGCACGTGCAGCTACTCAGTGATCTTGTGGAGCATATGTGGTCCCACAGTGGAAACCAAAGAGCTGATGTTTGAGTTGTACACTTTAAATAAGTTTATGTAAACATTATGTATTTTCCGTACCTACATTTGTTATTTACGTGCGACAATAGTATGTATGATCGATTTGAGAGTCCGGATTTGAGATATGTAAATGCCTGACACAAGATATGAGGGGCTGGTGGACGCTCTTTACAGATGTGCCCACGGGCGTATAGGGGTTGGATTTGCCAAGCCGGGATGCTTTAAGAGCAACTCCAGCCACCGACCCATTCCGTCCGCCCATGTCCATTTGGGTCGAAGCGGACAAAAACGCCGGCCCAAAACCAAAACATGTCTGCTTTATGTTCGTGCGAACACGAAGTGGACACGCCGCGCGTCCCCTCGGTGTCCGCCATGGCCCCACATGTCACCCGACCAACTACCACACGCTGTTGTATTTAATGTGGCCACCTATCGCAGGCCCACATGTGAACGACTGGAAGCTACAGGAGGCCGTCCTTTTTTAATCCATGCATCTGCGCGGGGGAGGGGGGTTCATCCACTTCCACTGCCGTCCACATCTATCCCCCGCATGCTCCCTCAGCGGCGACAAGCAACCCTAACAATGGGTTTCTTTAGCAGCTCCGGCAAGAGCAAGGGGAAACTCACCCCTGGCGCCAGCTTGCCCCGCGCAATTCCTCCTCCGCTTGCGCCGGTGCCTGCCCGCCCCGTGAGGCAGTGCCTGCCTGCCCCGTGAGGCAATTCCTGCACATCCCGGTGCATCAGACGTGGTGGCACTGGCAGTACCGACAGCCACTGGCGTACCCAGACGTCACGCTGCCTCATGACTGGAATTTGGATCCGCAGCGGATCGTGGTGCTGGCGGTGTCGCGGTCACAACAGGCGGACGCCGAGGAGGTGCGCAGGAGAAGGGAGCTCCTGACGCCAGACTCTCCGGATTGGGAGGTGTGGTTTGCCCTCGAGCACAAGGAGCAACGCCGCCACGGCGTCTAGCACCGCCACACCAATCCCTCCGCCGCCCCCAGATGTCAAGACAGAGGAGGAGGAGGCTGTGTACCATGCTACGCTGGCGCGCGACCATGTAGACCTCCATCGAGGAGGAGCGGCGCAAGGAGGAGGAGGAGGAGGAGGCCACCTACAAGGCGAGGCTGGCGAAGGCCATCGCCCTCTCTGCAGCTGGTGACTGCGTGGTGGTTCCACCGAGGCTCCTCCCGACACACAAGGCTGAGCCGCCGCCAACCGAGTGCTACGTCTGGACCAGCGGCCTGCGCGAGTGGGTCAGCGCCCCCTCCCCCCATCTGGCTCGGTTCAGTGCGACGCCGATGGAGGAGGCGGCGTACCTCGAGCAGTGGAGGCAGGCTATCACACCCTAGCTAGTTCATGCATTAGAGTGTTGCATCATGTCTACTCCTTTATCAAAAATTTGAAATGGGGATGACAGAACCCCCAGCCCCCTTTGAAACAACTAGGGTTTACTAAAAATAATTTCAATGAACCTGAAATGCCCTTCTAAAATGTCCATCATTTTTGTCTTGGTTCAGAACCTCTGCCAAAAGTGGTGCACAGTTTTCTAGGTCATCCTAAGGTCTTTGAGTTAATTCATAAGTATTTGAATTTGGGCATTTAAAATTTATAAAATATTTCAAATGCTCAAATATCTCCAAACTAAAATGTTCCTTGCTGGAATTATTCCAACTAAGGACCAGATGCAGTTTGGTGATTTTAGGAGTTGTTTAGGTATTTTTAATAATTCAACACACTTACAGAATAAAAACAAAACCAGAAAAATAGGAAAACCCTTACCTGGCGCCTACTAACCGGCCCACCTGCCGGCCCAGCCCAGCTGTCGCGCCAGCGAGCTGCTTGGCTCGGCCAGGCAGGCAGGCAGGTGCTCGGCGGTGAGCACCGCATGGGTGCCACGCACCTGCTCGCCGTCTCGCCGCTCCCCTCGTCAAGCCTCGACATGGATCGTTTCCCCTCTCTCCCCCGAACCCCCCAGACACCTCCATTCTCCCCCAGCTCCTCTCCCTCTCCCTCCCACGCCGTGGCCGACGCCATCGCCGCCACCCCCTCGCCGTAGCCGCGCTCTCCTTCAACTCCACGCCACGCCACTCTGTCCAGGAGCTCCGCCACCCTCCTTTCCTTCGAGCAGGCCGAGCCCCGAGCGCTCGCATGCCCCGAAGCCACCGCACGGACCTCGCCCGAACCGCCGTCTCCAGAGATCCCCTTCAACGCCGTCGCCGCACCAGCTCGTCTCCGACCGCGTCGTCTGCTCCCACGAGATCGCCGTGAGCCTGGCTACCCTCTCCCCCTTCCCTTTCTTGCTCTTGTGCACCACCGCGAGCACACGAAGCTCACCCGCACGCACCTCCGTGGAGCTCGTCGCCGACGTGCTCCCGGCCACCCTCCGGCCACCTCTCGGTGTCCATCGCACTCACCACGCCGCGTAGGCCCTAACCATGCACTCCCCGCACCTCACCGCACACCCTAGCCCCGAGTTCGTCTCCACCCGAACTCCGGCGGCCACCTAGGTCGTCGCCGGCGCCGACTCCGGCCACCCCGACCCCAACTAACTCCACCAAGAGCTGCGGTTCATCCCTAGCTCCACTTAGATGCCTTCTGTGCCTCATTTGGTGGCCGGAACGGCCAAAACCACTTCCGCCGCCGCGTCGGGCTCGCCGGCGATTATACGCCGGCGTGTTTGACCTAACTTTGACCATGGGTGGGCCCTGGTTGACTCTGTTGAGTCAATGACAAGTGGGGCCCCCTCTACTAATTAACCCCGATTAGTTTAAACTAATTTTAGTTAGTTAATTAAACTATTGACATGTGGGACCCACTGGTTAGTTTGACCTGGACCGTTCTGTTGACTTGCTGAGGTCAGCATGACCTCATGCTGACGCAGTAATCCTTTTCTGGAATTAAAATAAATCCAGAATGATTTATAAATTCCAGAAAATAACCCAAACTTCAAAAAATCATAGAAATTAATCTGTAACTCCAAATGCAAAGTTTTATATATGAAAAATGATCAGAAAAATCCAATCTATCCATCTGTACTGGTTTCATGCATGTTTAAACAAGCTAACTTGATATTTAGGGCAGAACAAGATAAAGCACTTTAAAGGGCCATTTATGAGTTTGAAAATTGAATCTTTGGTTCAAATTGGTTCAAACCCATCTGGTCTTATTTGCATTAGCCCAACACACTCATATTGCCATGTTACATGCATGCATCATATTGTCGCACATTTTTGGTGATGGTTGTGTATCGGTGTTCTTTGCGACAGGTTCTGCCTCCGAGGAGTACCGTGATTACCCTAATAAAGAATAATATCAGTGCATCGACCCATCAGGCAAGCAACCAACCATTTGATCATATCGATACAATCCCATGTTCTCGCTCCTACTCTCTTTTACTGCATTAAGACAACGCGTTTCAAACTGTCGTGTGCTACGGTAGTTGAACCCATTTCCTCTGCATGACCTGTCATTGCCACAGTAACTAGATGAAACCCACTAGCATGTGTAGGAGTTGATTGAGCCATGTGTGTGTGATGTTCCTACCTTGCTATGCCTGCTATGCTTAGAGTCGTGTTAGGTTTGGTTCATCTGGGTGATGGTCTAGAGTGAAATGATCATGCCGGTAATGAGAGTGATGTGGTGAACACGATTTGGTAAAGGTATCGATGAGAGGCCATGTAGGAGTACATGGTGGGTTGTTTCATTGAAGCCGACCTTAAGCACTGAGATCTGTATGTGTGATTTAAGATACAGCTACTACCATGCATTGGGCCCTGAAATATGACCCCGCTCGACTTCTTATTCACTTTAGTCCTCTGTCCGGGAGTTGCAAGTAGTTTCTAGTGTTTGTAGCCTACTGGAGGCCGTGGACAGCGCTGACCGTAGGGGTGGGCTGTGATGCGGTAGGTACGTGGCACGGTGTACCGGATACCCGTTAGGTATCTCGGGAACCCTGTACACATCGTTCGGGGCCGTATGGGAAACCTCGGCCGGACTCCCTGTGGATGGAACCTGGATAGGCGATAAACCTGGACTAGAGACTTAGGTGTTTAGGTAGGTCGTGGTCTACACCCATGTCGGCTTTCGCTTGAAGTCTGCCGAGCACATGTCGTGTGCAGACGCTAAGTGGTGGAAACATGTATGAAGAAGTACACCCCTGCAGGGTTAACATAATCTATTCGAATAGCCGCGTCCGCGGTAAAGGACTACTTGGTTGCCTATACAGTTCATAGACAAGTAAATGGATACTGCTAAAAATCTCAAGATAAGCGTGAGTGCCGAGGATGGCTCTTCCGTAGGATGGCGGAGGTGGATCCTCGGGGGTGTATTGAAGTGGTGAGTAGCGGACTCGTGTGCGCAAAACCATTTCAAGTTGGTGTATCGTAGGATAGCTTAGCCAAGAGTCAAAGCTGGCTTGCTGCAATAACCCCACCAACCCTTCTTGATAATATGCATGTATGTAGGATCTGATGTAAGTCTTGCTGGGTACCTTTGTACTCATGTTGCTATAATTTACATTTTTCAGAAGACGCTGCAACCCCTTCTGATGAGTTCTTCATAGACGTTGACATCGATGAGTAGACTGAGGCCCAGGTGGTGATCCTGAGCTTGTCAAGGACCACGTAGTATAGACAGGCTTTCTCAAGCCCCTTTTATTTCACTAGTTGTCTGTACTCAGACAAGATACTTCCGCTATTGGCTTGTATGTCTGTATGACTTGAATGCTGGGTCTTATGACCCGTACTTGTGTGTATGCTATGTATGGCTCTCTGAGCCTTAAATAAAGTACTTGTGTTGTAGAGTCATGTTGTGATGCCTTGTTGTATTTGCACATATCGAGCATATTGTGTGTATGATTGAAATGCTTGGTATGTGTGGGATCTGACTATCTAGTTGTTTATTCTTAGTAGCCTCTCTTACCGGGAAATGTCTCCTAGTGTCTCCACTGAGCCTTGGTAGCTTGCTACTGCTCCGGAACACTTAGGCTGGCCGGCATGTGTCCTTCTTCGTTCCTGTGTCTGTCCCTTCGGGGAAATGTCACTCGATGGATACCGGAGTCCTGTTAGCCCGCTACAGCCCGGTTTACCGGAGTCCTGCTAGCCCAGTGCTACAGCCCGGGTCCACTTGCTGTTGACCGACACGTTCGATGCTGGGTCATGGATGCCTGTCCCTGTAAGTCTGTGCCACTTTGGGTTTACGACTAGCCATGTCAGCCCGGGCTCTTTACCATATGGATGCTAGCGACTCTATCATATACGTGTGCCAAAAGGCGCAAACGGTCCCGGGCAAAGGTAAGACGACACCCGTGCCGACGCCGTTCGCCGCGGCCACATCCACCCCCTCGCTCCCTCTCCGCATCCTTGAGCTCCGTCCCGACCCCGTGGAGCTACACACCCGACGCACGCGACCAGAGGAGGCCCCAGTCGACCGGAGCGTCGTCGTCTTCATCTCCGGTGCCCGGAGATCGCCGCCGTCAATTCGTCATCGCAGAAGCTTCCCCGAGCTCGCCCACCCCTCCGTTCGATCCACTGTGAGCCCCGCAGCCTTTTCCCCTCCTCCTAGAGCTCGTTCCCGCCCTCTAGCCGCCTCTTCTGCCGTGCCCGAATCTCGCCGCCGCCGTGCCATGTCGCTGCCGCGGCCAGAGCTGCCTCCGCCCATTTTTGAGCGTGTCGCCGTTCTCACCGTGCTCCCAGGAGCCGAACGCATGCACCAACTCCTCCTGCCGTGCTCCCTAACACCGACCCCGAGCTCGCCCGAGCTCCGGCGGCCGCCGAGGTTGACGCCGTGCTCAACTCCGGCCACCTCGCGGCCTCCCGTCCGTTCCTTTGGATGCGGACGAGCAAGAGCTCCTCCCTAGTGCCCCCAGCACGCCAAACCACCGCTCGTAGCGCCAAACCCGCCACCACCCGAACTCCGGCCGCCGCACTCGTGCTCGCCGCCGTCGACTCAGACCACCCCGGCTTCTCCCACTTGCACTACCAGATGCGCGCGTCCCCCAGCTACGCGTAGCACCAAACCGCCGTCCAAATGGTCGCCTGTGGGCGAAACCCGACGCGCTCCGCCGCCACTGACCTCGCCGGTGACGAGCCGTCGGCCTAATCCCAGTTTAGTTAGCACTAATGACCCCGTAACCCCCCCCCCAGAGCCACTGCCATGTGGGCCCCCGTGCCTGTTTAGGTTAGTTTAATTTCTGTTTAGGTTAGTGTTAACCCAGCGGACCCCACGTGTCAGCTTTGACTTTGACCAAGTCAGCGTTGACCTGGTCCCACATGTCATCCACCCAAACCAGCCCTGTTACACTGACCCGTGGGTCCCAGCCGTCAGGTTTGACCTGGGCTGGCGCCTTTGACCTGCTGACGTCACTATGAGGTCATGCTGACGCAATAATTCCTTTCTGGAATTTAAATAAATCTTAAATGATTTATTATTTTCAGAAAATGTTTAAAACTTGTAAAATTCATATAAAATCAACCGTAACTCCAAATGAAACAAATTATATATGAAAAATGATCAGAAAAATCCAATCTATCCATATGTACCATTTTCATGCATGTTAGAACAACTTATGGCTACTGTTTAGGACAATTCAATTAATGGCATTTAAATAACCACATGTGGAGTTTGAATTTGAATCTTGGATTCAAACCAACTTCATTTAATCTGGTTTTAGATGCATTAGCACAAACCACAGCATATTGCCATGTCACATTCATGCATCATATTGTGCATTGCATTGATTGTGTTTCCTTCTCTGTTGCCGGTATTTGTCCCCTCTCGGTAGGCGTATCCCGATGATGAGTTCGATGACACCAATGAAGAACTATATTATCTTCAGAAGTGCCAGGCAAGCAAAACCCCCTTGTTCATTTCGATAAAATCCCACTCTCTCGCTCCTGCTCTCTTTTACTGCATTAGGATAACAATGATTCATCTATTACTTGATGCGGTAGCTGAACCCCTTTATCCTCTGCATGACCTGTCATTGCCACAGTAAATAGATGAAACCCACTAGCATGAGTAGGAGTTGTTTGAGCCCTGATGTGCCTACTCATTCATGCTTGTTTGTCATGCCTGCTATTGCTTAGTGTTGTGTCAGGTCTGATTCATCAGGGATGAATCATAGGTGTGTGAACATGTCCTACTATTGAAAGCTAAGTGTGTGAACACGATTTGGTAAAGGTAGCGGTGAGAGGCCATGTAGGAGTACATGGTGGGTTGTATCATTGCAGCCGTCCTCAGGAACTGAGTTCTGTGTTTGTGATCCATGATCAGTTACTACCACACATTGGGCTCCGGGCGCTGCAAGCTCTCTCGACTTATTAATCAACTTGATCTCTGTCCAGGAGTTGCAACTAGTTTCTGGTGTTTGTAGGTAGTGTTAGTAGTCTACCAAGTGGCACCGGTACAAGTGGGCTTGGGACAGACTAGGCACAGTGGCCCGGTGTACCAAGTGGCACCCGGATGGTGGGCTTGGGAACCCTGCACACATCGTTTGGGGCCGTGAGCGACACCCCGGCCGGATCTCCTTGCGGATGGAACCCGAATAGGCGAGAAACCTGGACGAGAGACTTGTGTGGTTAGTCAGGTCGTGGCCGACACCCTCGCTGGGCTTCCGCTTGAAGGTTGCCGAGTACATGTCGTGTAAACGGCGGTAAGTGGTGAGAGCGTGTGTGAAGAAGTACACCCCTGTAGGGTTAACATCATCTATTCGAATAGCCATGTCCGCAGAAAAGGACTTCTGGGTTGCCTGTACAGTTCATAGACAAGTGAAATTGGATACCCTAAAATGCGCAAGATAAGCGTGAGTGCTATGGATGGCGTTCTCGTAGGGAGACGGGAGCGTATCCATAGTGGTGTATTGATATGGTGAATATGTGGACTCGTGTGCGCCACCTCAAAAGAGTTACTTGCAGTCATAGTTCAGGATAGCCACCGAGTCAAAGCTGGCTTGCTACAGTTAAACCCCACCATCCCCTTGTTGATAATGATGCATATGTAGTTAGATCTGATGTAAGTCTTGCTGGGTACATTTGTACTCACGTTGCTTAATTTATGTTTTTGCAGAGAGACTTCAGTCTCACTAGTAGATCCACGTGGACTTCGACGTTTAGCTTGTTACCTCAGCTACGATCTTGTGCCCTCGGTAGGATCTGGTAGATAGTCAGGCTTCTCAGCCTTTTTCATTTGTAGATGTCTGTACCTAGACATGTTTAGCTTCCGCATGTGCTTTGACTTGTATGCTTTGAGTGTTGGGTCATGAGACCCATGTTTGTAATATCTCGCTCCTCGGAGCCTATTGAATAAATACTTGAGTCGTAGAGTCATGTTGTGATGCCATGTTGTATTTGCACATATCGAGCATATTGTGTGTATGTTATTGAAATGCTTGGTATGTGTGGGATCTGACTATCTAGTTGTTTATCCTTAGTAGCCTCTCTTACCGGGAAATGTCTCCTACTGTTTCCACTGAGCCATGGTAGCTTGCTACTGCTCCGGAACACTTAGGCTGGCCGGCATGTGTCCTTCTTCGTTCCTGTGTCTGTCCCTTCGGGGAAATGTCACGCGATGAATACCGGAGTCCTATTAGCCCGCTACAGCCGGTTCACCGGAGTCCTGCTAGCCCAGTGCTACAGCCTGGATTCACTCGCTGATGACCGACACGTTCGATGCTGGGTCATGGATGCCTGTCCCTGTAAGTTAGTGCCACTTTGGGTTCACGACTAGCCATGTCAGCCTGGGTTCTTTGTCATATGGATGCTAGCGGCACTATCATATACGTGAGCCAAAAGACGCAAACGGTCCCGGGCCAGGTAAGGTGGCACCCGTGGGAATACCGTGTGTGAGGCCGCAAAGTGATATGATGTGTTACATGCTAGATCGGTGTGACTCAGGATCGGGGTCCTGACAGCTTTGGTATCAGAGCCTGACTGCCTGTAGGATTACCAAGCCAAACTGGTCGAAGTTGAGTCTAGAATTGCTTTAGTTATATAAGGGAATTGATTGTGGGATGGAACGTAAGGCTCTTTTTACTCCTTATACCTTACGCCTTCTGATTTGAGTCATCTTAACTTTCCTGCGGGGTTAAGGAACTAGGCTTTCTCATCTTTCTATCAGGATCGCGTGTTACTAATCCGTAGACTTATAAGATTGGTGATTCAAGCCTCAATTCAGCTTCTACTACCTCTGTATGTTAACTGTTGATCTCGAAACCTTGATATTGTGCCTCTGAGTGGCTATGCCACCATTTTTGTAGCATGTATCCAATATTTCGAGCATTTATAGTCGTTATGCTGCCCGAGTCATCCCAGGTTTCTAAACAGTCTGATGCATTTGCAAATCCCTTCCTCCCGTTCCTGATGTCCTTTTGGACCAGATTAAGCACACTAATCAGTGAGTTGAGGCACTCTATTGCCTCGACGTATATGTTGGAGTTATTATTATGACCCTAGGTACCTAGAGTATCACCTAGTAATCCAGCCATGCTTTGTGTTCCCAGTGTGATGATTCTGGCCATCATTCTCGAAAGCATCCCATGATGCCACCTAGTTAGTAGGCATTCTACTCCTGGGTTTTGAACCCAAGATTCACCCTACTTCGTGTTGTTAGTATTTGCTAGTTCCTTTAAGATATTAGTAACCTTTGCGATAGTCCTTGAGGTCTGTGGTATTTCCTTCTTCCAATACCATGAACTATTTATGGCAGAAGTTCCTTGTTGAACCGAAAGATCACAACCAGAGTGCTCTTGATGAGTTCTCCATTCTATATTGTGACTCTGCCAGTTCAACCTTTCTGCATGGGTTATCCGGAAGAAATATGTTGAACTCGTTCGACATGCTAGTCCATGCATCCACAACTCAGAAAATCATATGTTCGTTTGGGTTGTCCCTCCTTAGTTGTTTTCTGACCTTCGTCTATCATTCGATAGTCAAGAGTATGTGTGCATTCGTTCATCGATGCCTATTACTCTTGTAGTCCATCAACCATTCTATTCCAGAATGACTAGGAGAAACAAACTCCAGTACCTCATCCCTATCCAAGATTGGGTCAAAGCAGTTGTGATCCGCAGATCAAATACTAATCCAGCTTTTGTTCTGCTCCACCTTGGAGTATTACCATCTTTATATCAATAATATCATGGGAATTGCACACCATCCTATGAACTCTTGATACAGTGATACTCTCTCCATCATTATTCATTTCTCGGTTCCCGTGTTGTTGCAACCGGACTGCTGACAAGTGAATCGTGATGTGTGAAACCTATAAGCCTAGCAACTCCGTTGCTTGGTAGTTAAATGGACAACAACCTCATTCTTAGCGTGCTGATTATTGAATTATCATTCTAAGACTAATCGTGCTACCTAGCCCTTATTTCCGGTGCACCCTTCGATCAATGAGTTAGGATTGTGCCAATCCCTCGCTCTTTTGATCATATCATCTTGCCCTGAAAAGCAAGATTGTTCTCGAGCTTAGTAACATATTGGTGGTTCATGATTTTCCGAATATCTTCTCGGTAGTATCACCAGGTTGTCACCTGACCGCTATGTTGAGTTCGTGATCAAGTTGGTTTATTCCTGTAAACCACCCTTTCTCCAAGAATCCGTGTTGGATACCCTAAGCTAGTTGGATAAACTAAACAACAACTTGGAGAGTTGGAAGATAAAAGCTTGTCTGACTCAGTTCATTCCAAAGGGATATCCTGGTGTTGGTGTGTTTTGAGGAAAGATGATATCTTCATTGGTTGATCCTCATGGTCAATTGCTGGACCTATCGTCCTAACCAAAACTTTGGTTTGAGTGTGGGCTATCCTCAAATCAAATCAGAACCAACGATGTTCGTAATGTTGTCTTACTCGTGGTTGATTCCTCGAGCATACACCATTATGTCTTTTGGGTCTGACCAATACTATCACCTTGTTCACATAATTATGGAATTCCATTTATATGGAAATCTCAATAAATTGTTGTTGAGTCCATTGACAACATCCCTATCTCCTCCATGATTTTGTTGAACAATAAGCTAGTGTTGGAAACTTGTATAAGCATTTTCTTCATGCCCCGTTCATGAAGTATATGTTGGATGAAAGAAGTGACTTCCTTTGATTCACGTGCATTTGATGTAAGTTGCCGCCGTGAATTCGAGAAAGTTTGTTTTTGCGTCCTTTGGGATCATCCCAAGTTATTCATGCATATGTGCGAAGTATTCTGTGGTGTGGAGACTTGCAACCTTCATTCTATATGTGTCCCTAGCACACCAAGCCACTGACTGATTTGTTCCAGGAAAAGGAATTCCTTCATAAGAGCTAACCCGGGCTTATACAAGGACTTCGTTATCCGCAATGATGGTTTCCCACCAGAACTCGGTAGTGTTTTATTGTAAGACTACCATGTGATCATGTTTGTCTGGGACAGCGTGTTCACACGTGTGTAGCAGAACCAGCTCATGTTTTGGACCTTGCTATCGTAGTTCATCTCCCAAGAATCTCGCAACGTCATCTCGTCGATTTGTGTTGCAAACTTTCATTTTTCTTCCTAGACTTGATGAGTCTGGATTATTCTAACACCAACCAGATCTGAATCTCAGGCAGATATGATGGTTGGAACATTTCCCAAGAACTATAATAATGGTCTCTCTGTAACCCGGTAAAGTGGATGTCGTGGCCAACACACCCAACAGGAAGACCTCTTGTTGTAGTATCTTGATTGAGGAAGTTGGCCACCTCCCCATAAGGATTTCGTAGGATCTACTCCCTAGTCGTTCCTTATGGATTTTTGTGTTCCCGAAGTCCGACCTTTTACTTGATGTCTAAATATCAACCATAATTATCTATGGATTACGCTAACACATCAAGGAGAACATTAGAAGCGGAGTGCTAAATGTCTCTCGGTCGATCATCCAGATTTTGTTTCCTTGGCCTTGCTAAGGTGAAATTTGAGAAGTGGTATCCTCCTTTGCATCTGCATCGTCCATTGTTGTTCATCATGGTAGTATGATGTGTTGCCAGGATCCTTGACTCGGATATTGGTAAAACCTTGATGAATATGGAAATGCTCAAGTTTTTTAGAACACGCGCAAGCAAAATCATTCCTTGTGTTGTTCTCAACAAGGTAATCCACATCATCCATTCTAATCCGAGTATGCCATTCTACCGAACTCCTCCAAACGATCGCTCGAGATTTGCCCTAGGCTGGTATAGAGAGTCTTAATGATCTCTATATCAAAGGTAATTCTTTTTGCCACTTAAGGTAATAATCTACGAATCACCCTCCTCCAGGATGTTCCGCTGTGGCATCAAGGCAACTCAACTCCTCACTACGTTGACAACCGTTCACCACCCTTTTAAGCGTGGAATTGTTGTCTACCTAGTGAACCCTCTTCATCTATTCCACTCCATCCCTCTAGATGTGTACCTCGTGACTCAGCTCGAGAGAGGTTGCTATGTCTCATTCCGTGAGTTAATCCTGAGTTGTTCGATCTTCGAGAAGATTAATTCTTCTAGAGTTTTCCTTTCCTCTTCTTGACATGTTAGTTGGAGTTCTTAGAGCAAGACGACAAGACAAAGATGGTGATCGAATCAACGCCCCTATGAAGTGCAACCTGGATCGTGAAGATTGTGTTAGTTTGCGTCCCCCTTCATCTTACCTCACGTCTCGAATCTCGGGACGAGATTCTTGTTTAGTGGGGGCGAGTTGTCACATCCCTAGCTTCTGGTGCTGCCTAGTGTTTGCATCTTGCTAGCATCATGTTTAAATTTCTGAAACTTGAATTGAGGAATTCTGAAAGCCTCAGAATTTAAATAAAAGTAGGGCAAAAACCCTAAAATCTCATTTATTGTTTCCAAAATGCTCTTCATAGATGTTTAATATTTTGGCAAGGGTTTTGATCCAAACCAAAAAGAATGAACATTTTTCAAGGATTTATTTTTGGACTTTGAATTTAAATCATTAGCTATTTGAATTTGAATTATGTTCATATAATTAGAATATAATTTCAAATACCCCTGAAATATTTTTATGAGCTTTTGGAAAAGTCCATCCAGGAAAATAAAAATATTCAGAGGAGTTTTTGGCATTGTTTGAATTGTTTTAAATTCAAAACAGTGGCAAAAGATTAAAAAAAACAGAAACAGAAAAACAATAAAAGAGCAGAAGACCTACCTGTCGCTTACCTGGACCTACCTGGCGGCCCAGCTGCGGCCCAGCACTGCTGGCCCAGCCCAGCAGTCGCCCCCACCGTCTTCAACCTCCTGCCAGTAGGCGGGAGGGCGTGTGGTCGCCGCGCGTGGGCACGCGCGCGCCACCTCCTGCTTCACACCGCTGCCCCGACGCGTCTGGACGACGCCACGCACCCCTTCTGGAACCCCTCGCTCACTCTCTCGTCCCCATCCTCTCCTCTGCTCTCTCTCCCTCTCTGCCCGAGCGGAGCTCGTCGCCACCGACGCCGTTCGCCGCGGCCACATCCACCCCCTCGCTCCCTCTCCGCATCCCTGAGCTCCGTCCCGACCCCGTGGAGCTACACACCCGACGCACGCGACCAGAGGAGGCCCCAGTCGACCGGAGCGTCATCATCTTCATCTCCGGTGCCCGGAGATCGCCGCCGTCAATTCGCCGTCGCAGAAGCTTCCCCGAGCTCGCCGACCCCTCCGTTCGATCCACTGTGAGCCCTGCCGCCTTTTCCCCTCCTCCTAGAGCTCGTTCCCGCCCTATAGCCGCCTCTTCCGCCGTGCCCGAATCTCGCCGCTGCCGTGCCATGTCGCTGCCGCGGCCAGAGCTGCCTCTGCCCGTTTTTGAGCGTGTCGCCATTCTCACCGTGCTCCCAGGAGCCGAACGCATGCACCAGCTCCTCCTGCCGTGCTCCCTAACACTGACCCCGAGCTCGCCCGAGCTCCGGCCGCCGCCGAGGTGGACGCCGTGCTCAACTCCGGCCACCTCGCGGCCTCCCGTCCGTTCCTTTGGATGCGGACGAGCAAGAGCTCCTCCCTAGTGCCCCCAGCGCGCCAAACCACCGCCCGTAGCGCCAAACCCGCCACCACCCGAACTCCGGCCGCCGCACTCGTGCTCGCCGCCGTCGACTCAGACCACCCCAGCTTCTCCCACTTGCACTACCAGATGCGCGCGCCCCCCAGCTACGTGTAGCACCAAACCGCCATCCAAATGGCCGCCTGTGGGCGAAACCCGACGCGCTCCGCCGCCACTGACCTCGCC
>NC_041381.1:112458155-112475940 GCF_002162155.2 Triticum dicoccoides
AACCCAGCGGACCCCACGTGTCAGCTTTGACTTTGACCAAGTCAGCGTTGACCTGGTCCCACATGTCATCCACCCAAACCAGCCCTGTTACACTGACCCGTGGGTCCCAACCGTCAGGTTTGACCTGGGCTGGCGCCTTTGACCTGCTGACGTCACTATGAGGTCATGCTGACGCAATAATTCCTTTCTGGAATTTAAATAAATCTTAAATGATTTATTATTTTCAGAAAATGTTTAAAACTTGTAAAATTCATATAAAATCAACCGTAACTCCAAATGAAACAAATTATATATGAAAAATGATCAAAAAATCCAATCTATCCATCTGTACCATTTTCATGCATGTTAGAACAACTTATGACTACTGTTTAGGACAATTCAATTAATGGCATTTAAATAACCACATGTGGAGTTTGAATTTGAATCTTGGATTCAAACCAACTTCATTTAATCTGGTTTTAGATGCATTAGCACAAACCACAGCATATTGCCATGTCACATTCATGCATCATATTGTGCATTGCATTGATTGTGTTTCCTTCTCTGTTGCCGGTATTTGTCCCCTCTCGGTAGGCGTATCCCGACGATGAGTTCGATGACACCAATGAAGAACTATATTATCTTCAGAAGTGCCAGGCAAGCAAAACCCCCTTGTTCATTCCGATAAAATCCCACTCGCTCGCTCCTGCTCTCTTTTACTGCATTAGGACAACAACGATTCATCTGTTACTTGATGCAGTAGCTGAACCCCTTTATCCTCTGCATGAGCTGTCATTGCCACAGTAAATAGATGAAACCCACTAGCATGAGTAGGAGTTGTTTGAGCCCTGATGTGCCTACTCATTCATGCTTGTTTGTCATTCCTGCTATTGCTTAGAGTTGTGTCAGGTCTGATTCATCAGGGATGAATCAGAGGTGTGTGAACATGTCCTACTGTTGAAAGCTAAGTGTGTGAACACGATTTGGTAAAGGTAGCGGTGAGAGGCCATGTAGGAGTACATGGTGGGTTGTCTCATTGCAGCCGTCCTCAGGAATTGAGTTCTGTGTTTGTGATCCATGATCAGTTACTACCACACATTGGGCTCCGGGCGCTCCAAGCTCTCTCGACTTATTAATCAACTTGATCTCTGTCCAGGAGTTGCAACTAGTTTCTGGTGTTTGTAGGTAGTGTTAGTAGTCTACCAAGTGGCACCCGGTACAGGTGGGCTTGGGACAGACTAGGCACAGTGGCCAGGTGTACCAAGTGGCACCCGGATGGTGGGCTTGGGAACCCTGCACACATCGTTTGGGGCCGTGAGAGACACCCCGGCCGGATCTCCTTGCGGATGGAACCCGAATAGGCGATAAACCTGGACGAGAGACTTGTGTGGTTAGTCAGGTCATGGCCGACACCCTCGCTGGGCTTCCGCTTGAAGGTTGCCGAGTACATGTCGTGTAAACGGCGGTAAGTGGTGAGAGCGTGTGTGAAGAAGTACACCCCTACAGGGTTAACATCATCTATTCGAATAGCCGTGTCCGCGGAAAAGGACTTCTAGGTTGCCTGTACAGTTCATAGACAAGTGAAATTGGATACCCTAAAATGCGCAAGATAAGCGTGAGTGCTATGGATGGCGTTCTCGTAGGGAGACGGGAGCGGATCCATAGTGGTGTATTGAAATGGTGAATATGTGGACTCGTATGCGCCACCTCAAAAGAGTTACTTGCAGTCGTAGTTCAGGATAGCCACCGAGTCAAAGCTGGCTTGCTGCAGTTAAACCCCACCATCCCCTTGTTGATAATGATGCATATGTAGTTAGATCTGATGTAAGTCTTGCTGGGTACATTTGTACTCACGTTGCTTAATTTATGTTTTTGCAGAGAGACTTCAGTCTCACTAGTAGATCCACATGGACTTCGACGTTTAGCTTGTTACCTCAGCTACGATCTTGTGCCCTCGGCAGGATCTGGTAGATAGTCAGGCTTCTCAGCCTTTTTCATTTGTAGATGTCTGTACCCAGACATGTTTAGCTTCCGCATGTGCTTTGACTTGTATGCTCTGAGTGTTGGGTCATGAGACCCATGTTTGTAATATCTCGCTCCTCGGAGCCTATTGAATAAATACTTGAGTCGTAGAGTCATGTTGTGATGCCATGTTGTATTTGCACATATCGAGCATATTGTGTGTATGTTATTGAAATGCTTGGTATGTGTGGGATCTGACTATCTAGTTGTTTATCCTTAGTAGCCTCTCTTACCGGGAAATGTCTCCTAGTGTCTCCACTGAGCCATGGTAGCTTGCTACTGCTCCGGAACACTTAGGCTAGCCGGCATGTGTCCTTCTTCGTTCCTGTGTCTGTCCCTTCGGGGAAATGTCACGCGATGAATACCGGAGTCCTGTTAGCCCGCTACAGCCCGGTTCACCGGAGTCCTGCTAGCCCAGTGCTACAGCCTGGATTCACTCGCTGATGACCGACACGTTCAATGCTGGGTCATGGATGCATGTCCCTGTAAGTTAGTGCCACTTTGGGTTCACGACTAGCCATGTCAGCCCGGGCTCTTTGTCATATGGATGCTAGCGGCACTATCATATACGTGAGCCAAAAGGCGCAAACGGTCCCGGGCCAGGTAAGGCTAGGGATGGCAATGGGGACAATCCCCTATGGGGACCCATAGAACATCCCCGTACCCATCTATTCCCCATCACCCCATCCCCATCCCCGTTTGCATGACCGGGGATGAAATTTTCCCATACCCATGCCCCACTGGGGAGCGGGGCCCCATTAGGGTCCCCATCCCCATAAACAAATAATCATATATATAATATGATAAAATACAATCAACATTTATTAAAGTGAAATAACAAATAAAAATGCACTAATAATGGTACATGGCGACAAGATGTTGTATGCACCATGGTTGAACACATAACAAGCCATAATGGGCATGTTTCCAACACAAATATCATAGAAATATTGAATAGCGTGAGCACACGCTTGAAGAGAGTATCAATGCAAACACCACATTTAATAAGGACGAAATTTGTCTGACTCGCTTGACATAATTTATTGACTACAAAATTTGTCTGACTTGCTTGACATAATTTATTGACTCCAACATAAGGTTCCATGTGACCATAACTAACTTAAGGTAAACATGATCGTGCGCAAAAGTATTGCAGAGGTAGCAAGCTAACAGCTACAGCCTTGGTATGTGTTCGGCATCATTGTTTGTTGAAGTTGAGCTGACTTGTAGGAAGTACAGAAGGAACCCCCTCTATAGTGTGATGCGCTGCAGAAACACATACGACAACCATAAAAAATGCTTGATGAATAGATAAAAATCTTTGAAGTATGAAAATGGTGCCATGTACAATCTTAGATTGACTCACCTCTAAACCTTCTTGTATATCATCAAGGCAACTCCAGAAACTAGCAGCCTCGGTCTTCTCATCATCTACATGTGACATGTCCAAAAAAACAGAAACATAAATTTAATCATAAAACTAGAAAATAGAAATGGTTAAAGGATCAAATGATAGAGAAATGTGCAAACCTTTAGCTTTGTTTCTCTCCCAGTTTTGTGAACACATTAAAGCCTCTAGCAAATCAGGGGTCAGACGACTGCGGTGCTCACTAAGTACTCTTCCACTTCTACTGAAAGCTGACTCGGAAGCTACTGTAGTTACTGGGATGGCAAATATATCACGCGCAATAGCCCTCAAAGTTGGGTAGCGTGAACCAGCAACATTCCACCATCCCAACACATCAAAATTCTCTTGATTAGCTGGCACATACTCATCATCCAAGTAGCGGTCTAACTCTGTTCTGCATAAACTGGTTGCAGGCCTCTTTCTAGCTACTCGTGCACTGAAGATGGACATCACCTCGTTAGCTTCCATTGCAGAAATGGACACAGACTGGGCTTCTGTATTCTCTTGCTCACTCTCCATTTGATATTCAAGCATCAGGCTAGACACTAACTCACGGATCTCATGAACTTTACTCTCACAATCAATAATGGACTCGTCACCAAGGAGCATTTCAAAGCACACATGCAGCATATCAATCTTAAACCGTGGATCAAGGAGTGTAGCAATACCCATGAGGCCTTGGATATCAGACCAGTACTTGTCAAATTTTGCACTCATAGCATCTGACATAGCTTCTATAATTTCATTCCCACGCTTCGACCACTTCCTTATATTCATTTTAATTTCACAGATCTTAGGAAAGTAAATATTAGCAGTCACATACTGAGTCCCAGAAAATATTTCAGTAATGTCAGCAAACAACTTAAGCCTATCACAGACTTCTCCACAAAATATCCAATCATCATCACTAGGAGCACAAGTAAAGGTCTTTTCCCGCTGCCTCAAGCGATTAAATACACTCTTGTAGCGTAAAGCAACACTGAGCATAAAGTACGTAGAGTTCCATCGTGTTTTCACATCAAGGGATAATTTTTTACTTTGGTCTACTTTCAGCATCTTGGCAACCTCTTGAAAATTCTCTATTCTCTTAGGTGTGCTAGTCCAGAATGCAACACTATCACGGATTTTCTCAATCGATTCTTCTAACACATCCAAACCATCCTTGACTATCAGGTTAAGAATATGCGCACAACAACGCATATGTAAAAGCTTGCCACCTAACATAAGCTTACTTGGACCTATCAGATTCTCTAATATGGGAATGCAAGCATCATTTGTTGTGGAATTATCAACAGTCAATGTAGATACCTTATCTTCTAGATACCATTCGACCAGTGCATCATGAAGTATCTCGGCAATTACACGAGCTGTATGTGGTGCTGGAACATAAATAAATCTGCATATAAAAATGCAAAAGCTTGTTATTAGAGACTATGTTATACAACAGTGGTGCAGTTTGCATAAAAAAATAACACAAAATATATGACCAAAAATACCTCATAATATAGCTCTGAAGCTTCCAGGATTCATCAACAAAATGTGCTGTGATAGCCATGTAGCCTCTTTTCTGATGTTCAGACGTCCACATATCTGTAGTGATAGCCACCCTGCTTTTATTTTTCTCCATGTAGTTGATAGCCCTCTTCTTTTCAATTTTATAGCTATCTAAGATGTCACTCCTAATAGTATTTCTTCTCACCATCTTAAATAATGGCTGGAGTGCAGAAACAAATTTTCTAAACCCAATGTGATCAACAATTGACAGAGGATAGTCATGGAGAAGAATCATGGAACCAAGAGCCTTTCTAGCAACATCCTGGTCAAAAGTATAGTTCTCTACAGCAACTTTCCCACCTTGTACATTCGAACTATACCTCAAAGAAGTTTGCTTCTTGGTGTCCGCAGGCCTCTTGCGATATGGACATATCTTTAAATGGTCAAGGAGATGCTTCGTTCCATTTCTTGTTTCCCCTCCAAGCTTCTTTGAGCACCAGTTACACTTGGCCTTCATCATGTTCTTCACTTTTACTTTCTTAAACTCCTTCCAAATAGGAGATGTCAACTTCCTCCTAGGACGAACGACTACTTCTTCTGCTTCATTTTCTTCCTCTTGTGCTTCATCTTCTTCGCTGTCTTCCTCTATGACAACTGAATCTGTATTCATGGGCTCAGCCTGTGATACTGGTACCTCATCAGCTTCATGTTGAGGGGATGTCAGAGTAGGAGCGGTGACTAGGCTGCTGCTTCCAGCGGTGGAATCCAATGGATCAAGGATCTACAAGATGAAAGAAGTTTAAAACATATGATTTTGTTCATCAGTATAGTACAGTACTGCTACCCCATGTTGAAAATGCTACTTATCTCCCACTACGTGGAAAGAATAAAGGGATATGCATTGATTTGCACACACTAAATTATTATCACGTTAAATGCAAGAATATATATGGTATTGAGTAATATATGTAGTTACCAATTACATAATGATCATGAAAAAAATGATACTACATTTATCATAGGCATGCGTACAAATCAATTCATGTAAATAGACTGTTGTGGTAGTAAAGAAGTGTGAAAAATCATAATCAATCATTATGTGATTATGATTTCTGAAACTACTGACTAATTATTCAGTGCTAGCACGGCACAATTCAGAACTGACTCTCCCCCAAAAATTAGTGGATGATGATTGATGAACAGTACTAAAATCAATCTAAAAGTTTGCAAGCCAAGGGTCGACGAAAAACAACTAAATCTTAAAAATTGTGGATGACGACCAGTACTAAATCAATCTAAAATTTCAGCTTCATGACCGAATCTAAAAAGTCTGGACGCCGATCAGTACTACAAGATACTACATGTGAGACATACATGAAAAACAATCTTCACAAATTCCAATCTCCATCATGTATGGGCCAATCTCCATCAGCAGAAGATGTCCACACCGGAGCATGAGGGCCAATCAACTAGAAGGACGGAGAGCAGGGAGCACGGCTAGGCGTGGCTAAGGACGGCGGGGCACGGCGGCCGGCGAGGAAGGCACCTGCACCGTCGTCGGACTCTATGGCGGGGAGTGGCTCAGGGGGACGGCGCACCCGCGCCGCCGCCGCCGCCGGCCTCTGCTAGGTCGAAGCTGTCGGCTTCTCCTATCCCCTTCTTTTTTCTAGTCGCTCGAAGAGGATAAACACGATTACACGAGAGAGAGAGAGAGAGAGAGAGAGAGAGAGCACCGTGGAGATGGATGGTTGTAGTAGACGAGGTGATGGCCGTCCGGCTGCTGGTGCCTAGGTCGTGGCTGATGAATTTGATGCATCAGCGTTACCTAGGAACCTTGAGCTACGGCGTTGTGCTTCTCCTGTTGCTGCAGATCTAGTAGGACGTGTTGACTTCGTCATGGCGGCGGCTGAGGTGAGCACGATAAGATGAGAGCTAGGGTTATTAATTTTTTAGGGTTGACTTCATCCTGTATATATAGACATATATATGGTCCTACATGTCATATGTAAAATGCGGGTCCCCGTTGGGTAGCGGGTCTGGGGACTAGCATACCATCCCCATCCCTGTTGTACCCTATGGGGAATAAATAAGTTCGGTAAATATCCCCATGGGAAAGATTTTCACCCATCCCCTGCCCCTAATGGATGAAATCCCCATGGGTTTGGCGGGTATGGGGCCCCATTGCCGTCCCTAGGTAAGGCGACATCCGTGGGGATACCGTGCGTGAGGCCGCAAAGTGATATGAAGTGTTACATGCTAGATCGATGTGGCATCAAGTCGTGGTCCTGACAGCGTTGGCATCAGAGCCGGACTGCCTGTAGGTTCTCCAAGCCAAACTGGTCGATGTTGAGTCTTTTTACTCCTTTATCTCATGACATTCTGATCTGAGTCAGTTCATTCTTCTACCGGGGGTTAAGGAATTAGGATCTCTTCTCTCTATCAGGTTCACGTGTTACTAATCAGTAGTAGCTTATAGGTTTGATGGATACAATCCTAGTTCAGCTCTATTACCCCATTATGTTGCTAAGATGGACCCAGAACCTTGATATGATGTTGTTGAGTGTCTATGCAATTCTTTGTCAAATGCCTCAAAATCCTTTTTGAGCATTTACAGCCGTTATGCTGTCCAATTTCTGCTAGGAATCTTAATGTCTTGTGTTATCTTGTTCCAGATGGCGACCCGTCCTCAGAATCAAGTGGTTCGCTTGACTCGATGCCTAGATGTACCTGGCCATACTGCCATGTTGGTCAGGGTAATGACTGAGGCTGGATACCGTTGGTATCCTGAGTACACGGTCGAAGAGCAATTCCGAGACTTTAATCAAAGTCAATATCTTTGCACTGTCAGGATATTTCCATCTTATCCTGGATCCACCGAGCCCCTTCACTGCTCCTATGGACTCGGGGTTACTATTGAGATGGCTGTGCAGGATGCTGCCTACTCTATGATGACCATCATGCGAGTCAGGACTGGTCTATTTCGGGACTCTGACTTCCGGTATATGCCAGCATCACTTCCAGGAGCACAAGGTTATCTCCAGGCTATCTATGCTGACTCCACTCAGGAGGATTCACGGATCCGCACCACTGCTCAGTTGCTTGAAGACAAGGACCGTGAAAATCGGGCCTTGAGGCTAGAGCTTTTCAATACTCGTGCCGATCATTGGGCCACGTTGACTCGGTTTGCACCGGCCGTGCAAGCGGGATATATGGATATGAGAGATCTCTATCCTGTGAGATCTGCTCTACCAGACGTGATGGATTGGCGTGATGTAGGAGGCATCACCCCACCTCGTGGTCCCCGCAGGCCACCGTTCATTGGTCCAAGACCTCATCCTAGCCCCTATGGTCCACAACCTCCGCGGGACCGACTGTTTCCGGATGATCACGTTGAGCTTCCAGGCTATGGAGGTGACTTCTATGAGGACTACTACGAACTGGTCTGAGTTAGTAGTAGTATCACTAGTTTCGTACTAGCTGTATCGTCCACCGTCCTGCGTGACTCGTGGGATATGGCCTAGCTTGTACCGCCTTCCGGAGGTGTAGAAAAATAATGTATAGGAGCTCGGAGTGCCTCCGATGAGATGTAATCCTCTTTTCACCATAGTAGTACTTGGTTTGGTTCTGTACTAAACTTTGTATGGTGTGTATGACGATGGAATAAAAGAAGCAGTTTTTGTATCTATCATGTCATACGGATGATCATCTTGCATTCCGAGTTATTCCTTACGCTCTACATTTCTATGTCAAATCCTATCATTCTGGACTAAATCATTGTCTTGTTTACCTAGGATGGTCAACACGCGCAATAACCCTGCTCCCCAAGAGCAGGCCGAAGGCAGTGAAGTCAGGAATGCAAACCTGCCTCACCCTCCCTCTCTGGCCGAAGTTATGCTGGAAGCCGAGAGAAAAAAGCGGGAGACTAACCGTTTGTTGGAGCGCATCGAGCAAAACACGGCACACCATCAGCGGAATAACTTGGTGTCACTTAGTGATTTCATCAAGTTACATCCACCCACTTTCCACCACTCCGTCGAGCCTCTCGACGCTGATGACTGGCTTCGCAGTATTGCTCACAAACTGCATTCTGCGCTAGTAGCTGAGGCTGACAAGGTCACCTTTGCTGCATATCATCTTGAAGGCCCCGCCAGTCTATGGTGGGAGAACTATGGAGCTATGCGCCCAGCGGGCCATGTCACTACTTGGGCTGAATTCAGCGAGGCTTTCCGTGAACATCACATTCCGGAGGGTCTCATGGACCGTAAACGTGAGGAGTTCTGCAGTTTCACTCAAGGTCGACTCTCTATGGATGCTTACAGTAGGGAGTTCGGTAACCTTGCACGATATGCAACTGAGGAAGTTTCCACTGATGCCAAGAAGCAAGCAAGGTTCCGTAAGGGACTTAGTCCTGAGCTTCGCCGTGACCTCCGTTTGCATGAGTGCACATCTTTCCAGAAGCTTGTTAACAAAGCCATCAGTGCTGAGACCGGTCAAACTGACTATGAGGCAACACGCAAGCATGGCCGTGATATGGGTTCCTCATCCGGTGCTGGTCCTCAGAAGCGCCGCGTGTGGGTGCCTAACACTGCCCTGCCACCCAGGTTCACACCGAGGCCATCCTTCCAGACGCCTCGCCCCGCTCAACAGTTTGCACCAACCAAGCCCTATGGTGGTCCAACCAACAGTACTCCTCCACGTACCAGCTCTGTGACCTGCTTTAAGTGTGGGGAATCGGGCCACTATCTGCATGAGTGCCCCCAGACCAACCCCAATCAATCTGCAAAAGCTATTGGCCGTGGCAAGCCGACAGGGAAAGTGTTCCACGCCAAGCGGCCACCGCTGCACGTGGCCATGTCATCTCTATCTCTGCCGAAGAAGCTCAAGAGGATCCCAACATCGTTCTTGGTACGCTCCTTGTTAATTGCCACCCGGCATCTGTTCTTTTCGATACAGGAGCATCTCATTCATTTATATCCGAGAGCTATGCTCGACTGCATAACACCACATTCTGTGAGATGCCCACCTCTATGGTAATTCAAACCCGGGGATCCAAATGGCAAACTTCTAGAGTAAGCCATGGGAATGAAATTCAAGTCGACAGACTTGTTTTTCTCGCATCTTTAATAGCTCTCAAATCTTCGGATATTAATATCATCTTGGGGATGGACTGGATGTCAGCCCATCATGCCAAAATTGATTGCTTCTCTAGGACTGTTCAACTCACCCATCCTTCGGGGAAGATAGTCAATGTCTTGACCCGAATAGCCAAGCGACAGCTATATTCGCTTAACGCCAGTCCTTTGCTAGACCTTGAGGACGTTTCGGTAGTCCGTGACTTTCTGGATGTCTTTCCAGAGGAATTGCCAGGTGTTCCACCTGACAGGGATGTTGAGTTCGTAATAGATCTCATTCCAGGAACTGTTCCGATTGCTAGAAGACCCTATAAGATGGCACCACTAGAACTAGCCGAGCTCAAGAAACAACTCGATGAGTCCTTGAAGAAGGGTTTCATCCGACCTAGTTCATCTCCATGGGCTTGCCCCGTCCTCTTCGTCAAGAAGAAGGATGGTACGGACCGGATGGTTGTAGATTATCGACCAGTCAACCTGGTCACAATTAAGAACAAGTATCCGCTCCCCAGGATCAACGACCTGTATGATCAGCTCGCTGGATCCTCAGTCTTCTCTAAAATGGATTTGAGGTTGGGCTACCATCAAATCAAAATCCGGAACGGGGACATTCCTAAAACGGCTTTTGTTACTCGTTATGGCCAATACGAGTACACCATCATGTCCTTCGGTTTAACCAATGCCCCAGCCACTTTCTCTCGGTTAATGAACTCAATCTTCATGGAGTATTTGGATAAATTCGTCGTGGTCTACCTTGATGATATACTCATCTACTCCAAGGACGAGGAAGAACATGCCGAACATCTAAGGCTAGTGTTGATGAAACTTCGAGAGCATCGCCTTTATGCCAAATTTTCAAAATGCGAATTTTGGTTGCCAGAAGTGACCTATCTAGGACATGTAATTTCTGGTAAAGGTATTGCTGTCAATCCCGAGCGAGTTCAAGCCGTCCTTAACTGGACTCCACCTGAATCGGTCAAGCAAGTTCGGAGTTTCCTTGGCTTAGCGAGCTATTGTCGCCGCTTTGTCGAGAACTTCTCCAAAGTTGCAAAACCTCTAACTGAACTCCTCAAGAAAGATAAAAAGTTCGAGTGGACCCCACAATGTGAGCACAGCTTTCAGGAACTGAAAAGACGCCTGACATCTGCTCACGTATTGGTACCACCAAATTTCTCTAAGGATTTTGTTATCTATTGCGACGCCTCGCGACAAGGACTAGGTTGCATTCTCATGCAAGATCGACACGTAATTGCTTACGCTTCACGGCAATTGCACCCACATGAGGAGAATTATCCTACTCATGATCTAGAGCTTGCAACCGTAGTCTATGCACTTAAAACCTGGCAACATTACCTCCTCGGTAATCGTTGCGAAATTTTCACCGATCACCAAAGTCTGAAGTACATCTTCACCCAACCGGATTTGAATCTCAGGCAAAGACGTTGGGTCGAGTTGATCACAGATTTCGACTTAGGATTAACTTGCACCCCAGGAAAAGCCAATGTCATGGCTGATGCGCTAAGTCGTAAATCTTATTGTAACAATCTAATGTTACAAAAAAGTCAACCACTTCTCCATGAGGAATTTCGGAAGCTTAACCTTCACATTGTTCCTCGAGGATTTCT
Organism: Triticum dicoccoides; assembly: GCF_002162155.2. NCBI lineage: Eukaryota > Viridiplantae > Streptophyta > Magnoliopsida > Poales > Poaceae > Triticum > Triticum dicoccoides. The sequence goes on from NC_041381.1 coordinate 112,469,813, forward strand.
TTCCACCTTAGTGGCGAAACCTACTCTTACGGATCAAATCATCGCTGCCCAAAAGCGAGATAAAGGAATATCTAGGATCAAGGAGAACATTGCTAGCGGAGTTGCTAGATGTTTGTCCACAAATGATCATGGTGTTGTGTATTTTGAGAACCGTTTAGTGGTTCCCAAGAACCAGCATCTACGGCAGTTGATCCTTAAGGAGGCTCATGAATCTCCTCTCACCATTCATCCCGGTAGTACCAAGATGTATCAGGACCTACGCCAGAGGTTCTGGTGGACTAGGATGAAGAGAGACATTGCTTAGTTCGTTGCTAGTTGCAACGTCTGTCGTCGTGTAAAAGCAGAGCATCAACGGCCTGCTGGCACCCTTCAACCCTTAGCTATTCCTGAATGGAAATGGGATAAAATTGGTATGGATTTCATCACCGGATTTCCCAGGACCAAGATAGGGAATAATGCTATCTTTGTCGTTGTCGATCGTCTTTCCAAAGTATCCCATTTCTTACCTGTTCGCGAGAGTATAACCGCTAGTCAATTAGCCGACTTATACATCTCCCGAATAGTGTCTCTCCATGGTGTCCCATTGGAAATTAACTCGGATCGAGGAAGTCTTTTCACCTCTCGATTTTGGGAAAGTTTCCAAAATGCCATGGGAACCCGCCTTTCCTTTAGCACTGCTTTTCACCCTCAATCAAGTGGTCAAGTAGAACATGTCAACCAGATTCTAGAAGACATGCTTCGAGCCTCTGTTATCTCTTTCGGAATGGATTGGGAGAAATGCCTTCCATTTGCTGAGTTTGCTTATAACAACAGCTATCAAATCTAGCTTGGGCAAAGCCCCTTTTGAAGTTCTCTACGGACGAAGGTGTCGAATGCCTCTTAACTGGTCAGAGACCGGGGAAAGACAATTCTTTGGCCCGGACATGATCCAGGAAGCAGAAGAGCAAGTTCGCATTGTTCGTGAAAAGTTGAAAACAGCCCAATTTCGTCAAAAGAGTCAATACGACCGAAAACATAAGGCTATGACTTTTGAGGTTGACGAGAAGGCTTACCTTCGGGTTAGTCCTCTGAAGGGAACCCATCGCTTCGGTATCAAGGGCAAATTGGCTCCTCGTTACATTGGACCCTTTCGCATTCTCGCTAAACGAGGAGAAGTTGCCTACCAATTGGAACTACCTCCGCATCTCTCCAGAGTCCACGACGTCTTCCACGTTTCTCAACTCAGGCGTTGCTTCTCGGATCCTATCCGTGGAGTGGACCACGAAACGCTTGATCTTCAAGATAACCTCACGTATCGAGAGTACCCCGTTCGTATCCTCGATCAAGCCAAGCGTACCACTCGACGTCATAATATCAAGTTTCTCAAGGTTCAATGGTCGCACCATTCTGAGAAGGAAGCCACTTGGGAAAGGGAGGATCGTCTTCGACTCGAGTACCCCGCCTTCTTTCCGGAGGAACCTAAATCTCGGGACGAGATTCTTTTGAGTGGGGGTGAGTTGTCACACCCTAGCTAGTTCATGCATTAGAGTGTTGCATCATGTCTACTCCTTTATCAGAAATTTGAAATGGGGATGACAGAACCCCCAGCCCCCTCTGAAACAACTAGGGTTTACTAAAAATAATTTCAATGAACTTGAAATGCCCTTCTAAAATGTCCATCATTTTTGTCTTGGTTCAGAACCTCTACCAAAAGTGGTGCACAGTTTTCTAGGTCATCCTAAGGTCTTTGAGTTAATTCATAAGTATTTGAATTTGGGCATTTAAAATTTATAAAATATTTCAAATGCTCAAATATCTCCAAACTAAAATGTTCCTTGCTGGAATTATTCCAACTAAGGACCAGATGCAGTTTGGTGATTTTAGGTGTTGTTTAGGTATTTTTAATAATTCAACACACTTACAGAATAAAAACAAAACCAGAAAAATAGGAAAACCCTTACCTGGCGCCTACTAACCGGCCCACCTGCCGGCCCAGCCCAGCTGTCGCGCCAGCGAGCTGCTTGGCTCGGCCAGGCAGGCAGGCAGGTGCTCGGCGGTGAGCACCGCATGGGTGCCACGCACCTGCTCGCCGTCTCGCCGCTCCCCTCGTCAAGCCTCGACGTGGATCGTTTCCCCTCTCTCCCCCGAACCCCCCAGACACCTCCATTCTCCCCCAGCTCCTCTCCCTCGCCCTCCCACGCCGTGGCCGACGCCATCGCCGCCACCCCCTCGCCGTAGCCGCGCTCTCCGTCAACTCCACGCCGCGCCACTCTATCCAGGAGCTCCGCCACCCTCCTCTCCTTCGAGCAAGCCGAGCCCCAAGCGCTCGCGTGCCCCAAAGCCACCGCACGGACCTCGCCCGAACCGCCGTCGCCGGAGATCCCCTTCAACGCCGTCGCCGCACCAGCTCGTCTCCGACCGCGTCGTCTGCTCCCACGAGATCGCCGTGAGCCTGGCTACCCTCTCCCCCTTCCCTTTCTTGCTCTCGTGCACCACCGCGAGCACACGAAGCTCACCCGCACGCACCGCCGTGGAGCTCGTCGCCGATGTGCTCCCGGCCACCCTCCGGCCACCTCTCGGTGTCCATCGCACTCACCACGCTGTGTAGGCCCTAACCATGCACTCCCCGCACCTCACCGCACACCCTAGCCCCGAGTTTGTCTCCACCCGAACTCCGGCGGCCGCCTAGGTCGTCGCTGGCGCCGACTCCGGCCACCCCGACCCCAACTAACTCCACCAAGAGCTGCGGTTCATCCCCAGCTCCACTTAGATGCCTTCCGCGCCTCATTTGGTGGCCGGAACGGCCAAAACCACTTCCACCGCCGTGTCGGGCTCGCCGGCGGTTAGACGCCGGCGTGTTTGACCTAACTTTGACCACGGGTGGGCCCTGGTTGACTCTGTTGAGTCAATGACAAGTGGGGCCCCCTCTGCTAATTAACCCCGATTAGTTTAAACTAATTTTAGTTAGTTAATTAAACTACTGACATGCGGGACCCACTGGTCAGTTTGACCTGGACCGTTCTGTTGACTTGCTGAGGTCAGCATGACCTCATGCTGACGCAGTAATCCTTTTCTGGAATTAAAATAAATCCAGAATGATTTATAAATTCTAGAAAATAACCCAAACTTTAAAAAATCATAGAAATTAATCTGTAACTCCAAATGCAAAGTTTTATATATGAAAAATGATCAGAAAAATCCAATCTATCCATCTGTACTGGTTTCATGCATGTTTAAACAAGCTAACTTGATATTTAGGGCAGAACAAGATAAAGCACTTTAAAGGGCCATTTATGAGTTTGAAAATTGAATCTTTGGTTCAAATTGGTTCAAACCCATCTGGTCTTATTTGCATTAGCCCAACACGCTCATATTGCCATGTTACATGCATGCATCATATTGTCGCACATTGTTTGGTGATGGTTGTGTATCGGTGTTCTTTGCGGCAGGTTCTGCCTCCGATGAGTACCATGATTACCCTAACGAAGAACAATATCAGTGCATCGACCCATCAGGCAAGCAACCAACTATTTGATCATATCGATACAATCCCATGTTCTCGCTCCTGCTCTCTTTTACTGCATTAAGACAACACGTTTCAAACTGCTGTGTGCTACGGTAGTTGAACCCATTTCCTCTGCATGACCTGTCATTGCCACAGTAACTAGATGAAACCCACTAGCATGTGTAGGAGTTGATTGAGCCATGTGTGTGTGATGTTCCTACCTTGCTATGCCTGCTATGCTTAGAGTCGTGTCAGGTCTGGTTCATCTGGGTGATGGTCTAGAGTGAAATGATCATGCTGGTAATGAGAGTGATGTGGTGAACATGATTTGGTAAAGGTATCGATGAGAGGCCATGTAGGAGTACATGGTGGGTTGTTTCATTGAAGCCGACCTTAAGCACTGAGATCTGTATGTGTGATTTAAGATACAGCTACTACCATGCATTGGGCCCTGAAATATGACCCCGCTCGACTTCTTATTCACTTTAGTCCTCTGTCCGGGAGTTGCAAGTAGTTTCTGGTGTTTGTAGCCTACTGGAGGCCGTGGACAGCGCTGACCGTAGGGGTGGGCTGTGATGCGGTAGGTACGTGGCACGGTGTACCGGATACCCGTTAGGTATCTCGGGAACCCTGTACACATCGTTCGGGGCCGTATGAGAAACCTCGGCCGGACTCCCTGCGGATGGAACCTGGATAGGCGATAAACCTGGACTAGAGACTTAGGTGTTTAGGTAGGTCGTGGTCTACACCCACGTCGGCTTTCGCTTGAAGTCTGCCGAGCACATGTCGTGTGCAGACGCTAAGTGGTGGAAACATGTATGAAGAAGTACACCCCTGCAGGGTTAACATAATCTATTCGAATAGCCACGTCCGCGGTAAAGGACTACTTGGTTGCCTATACAGTTCATAGACAAGTAAATGGATACTGCTAAAAATCTCAAGATAAGCGTGAGTGCCGAGGATGGCTCTTCCGTAGGATGGCGGAGGTGGATCCTCGGGGGTGTATTGAAGTGGTGAGTAGCGGACTCGTGTGCGCAAAACCATTTCAAGTTGGTGTATCGTAGGATAGCTTAGCCAAGAGTCAAAGCTGGCTTGCTGCAATAACCCCACCAACCCTTCTTGATAATATGCATGTATGTAGGATCTGATGTAAGTCTTGCTGGGTACCTTTATACTCATGTTGCTATAATTTACATTTTTCAGAAGACGCTGCAACCCCTTCTGATGGGTTCTTCATAGACGTTGACATCGATGAGTAGACTGAGGCCCAGGTGGTGATCTTGAGCTTGTGAAGGACCACGTAGTATAGACAGGCTTTCTCAAGCCCCTTTTATTTCACTAGTTGTCTGTACTCAGACAAGATACTTCCGCTGTTGGCTTGTATGTCTGTATGAATTGAATGCTGGGTCTTATGACCCGTACTTGTGTGTATGCTATGTATGGCTCTCTGAGCCTTAAATAAAGTACTTGTGTTGTAGAGTCATGTTGTGATGCCTTGTTGTATTTGCACATATCGAGCATATTGTGTGTATGATTGAAATGCTTGGTATGTGTGGGATCTGACTATCTAGTTGTTTATTCTTAGTAGCCTCTCTTACCGGGAAATGTCTCCTAGTGTCTCCACTGAGCCTTGGTAGCTTGCTACTGCTCCGGAACACTTAGGCTGACCGGCATGTGTCCTTCTTCGTTCCTGTGCCTGTCCCTTCGAGGAAATGTCACGCGATGGATACCGGAGTCCTGTTAGCCCGCTACAGCCCGGTTTACCGGAGTCCTGCTAGCCCAGTGCTACAGCCCGGGTCCACTTGCTGCTGACCGACACGTTCGATGTTGGGTCATGGATGCCTGTCCCTGTAAGTCTGTGCCACTTTGGGTTTACGACTAGCCATGTCAGCCCGGGCTCTTTACCATATGGATGCTAGCGACTCTATCATATACATGTGCCAAAAGGCACAAACGATTCCGGGAAAAGGTAAGACGACACCCGTGGGAATACCGTGCGTGAGACCGCAAAGTGATATGAAGTGTTACATGCTAGATCGATGTGGCATCGAGTCGGGGTCCTGACACAGGCGCGTTGGCAGAGGAGCGTTGAGTGCACCACCGCCCCAAATAAAAAAATGAACACGGGTGTCCGCGCGGCCGACCCAAATAGACAGAAAGCGGATAGAACAAGGATTCGTTTGGGTGGTTGCGTTGGAGTTGCTCTAACACGCAGGGACGAGCGAAAAAACACGCAGGGACGAGCCCCTTATATAGAAAAAACACAGGGATGCGTTGTGGAACAATAGTGAGAAAAAAGAGAGGAGAAACTCGCGCATTCTGAGCGAGAGGGGGGAGGGGAATCCCGCAGCACCAATGTCGACGGCGGCGACGGGAGAGAGTGAGGCGACGCGGCGGAAGAAGAAAAAGCCGAAGCACGTGGAGGTGGGGATGGCTCAGTCGCAATCTCCCCATGCCTCCGAACCCCTCCCTACCGCCCCATTCCTCCAAACCCCAGCCCAATCCCCCGCTCCCGGAACCCCAATCCCGCAAGAGATGGCGGCGGCGGCGGCGATGAGGAAGGAGAGGAAGATTTGTAAGGAGAAGAAGGCGGCCTCGCTGCTCCTTCCCCCAAAATATAATTTGGAGGAGGGGGTGGCTCAGT
>NC_041381.1:112476461-112486554 GCF_002162155.2 Triticum dicoccoides
GTCCTCCGCCGCTAAAACCCCAATCTTGCAGCAGGAGGAGAAGGTGACAAAGAAACGGAAGAGGAGGATGGAGCAGGAGCCATCCGGCAACTCGCCGTTGCCACTTCACCCCGGCGATGCCTGTAACTCATTCCTCCAGTCCCCCGCTCCCGAAATCCTAACGTTGGCAGAGGCGGCGGCGATGATGAGGAAGAGGAATATGCATAAAGAGCAGAATCTTCCTTTTGCCCCAAATCCTACCTTAGAGGAGCAAGGGGAGAAGGAGAAGAAGGAGCGCAAGCGTGTGGAGCAGATTTTGCTATCTCCTTCTACATCTGTTGCTGCTGAAACCCCGATTCAGGAGCAGGAGGTGAATGTGATAAAGAAACAGAAAAGGAGGAGGGGCCAGGAACCATCCGGCAAATCACAGGAGCCATTAGACAGTTCGCCATTGCTACTTCACCCCGGACATGTCTCTGAGCCCCTACTAGCTGCCTCACTCCTTCAGTCCCCCGCTCCCGGAATCCTAACATTGGAAGAGGCCACGGTGATGATGAGGAAAAGGAAGATTCATAAAGAGCAGAAGGTGGATGCGCTGCCTTTTGCCCAAAATCCAACCTTAGAGGAGCATGGGGAGGATGCCATGATGGCGAAGAAGAAGAAAAAGCGCAAGTGCGTGGAGCAGATATTCTCATCTCCTTCAACATCTGTTGCTACTGAAACTCCAATTCAGGAGCAGGAGATGAAGGTGACCAGGAAACAGAAGCAGAGGATGGGGCTGGAAGCATCCAGCAACATGCCGTTGCCACTTCACCACAGTCATGTCTCCGAGCACCCACTCGCTGTCCCATTCCTTCAAGCCGCCGCTCCTGAAATCCTAACGCTCAAACAGGCGGCAGCGATGATGAGAAAAAGGAATATGCATAAAGAGGAGAAGGTGGACGCGCTGCCTTTTGCCCAGAATCCTACCTTAGAGGAGCAGCAGGAGGAGGCCATGATGGTGACAAAAAAGAAAAAGCACAAGCGCGTGGAGCAGATATTGTCACCTCCTTCAACATCTGTTGCTGTAGAAACTACAATTCAGGAGCAGGAGGTGAAGAAACAGAAGCTGAGGAGAAGGCAGGAGCCATCCGGCAACTCGCCATTGCCACTTCACCCTGGCCATGCCTCTAAGCCCCTACTCGCTGCGCCATTCCTTCAGTCGCCCGCTCCCAAAATTCTAACGTTGGGAGAGGCGGCGGTGGCGGTGACGATGGGGAAGAGGAAGATGCGTAAGGAGCAGAAGGTGGATGCGCTGTCTTTTGCTCAAAATCCTACACTGGCGGAAGAGCAGGGGGAGGAGGCCATGACCATGATGACTAAAAAGGAGCGCAAGCATGTAGAGCAGATACTGTCATCTCCTACATCTGTTGCGGCCGAAACCCCAATCCAGGAGCAGGAGGTGAAGGTGACCAAGAAACAGAAGCAGAGGAGGGGACATGAACCATCTGCCAAGTCAACATTACCACTTGACCGTGGCCAGAGTCGCTGTGTTCAATCACATGGAGCCAAAGCTCCACCAAAACAAGATGGAGAGAATGATGGCTGCAAGGGTATTAAAAAAAGCAATGGCAAGAAACCCCGTGTCCGTGTCCTCAACAACCGTGAGCTCATCCAGGAGGCAAGAAAGCAGCCGCAGCCGCTGCCCGAAGGCTTTGTGCCGTTCAGCAATTTTGTTGCCAGTTGCACAGAGCAGAACGCTGACCATTCATCGCCTTGCAGTGCATTCTTTGACCAGTTTCGCTATAACCCTGTCTGCGAAGATCGCAAACCCCCACTTCCCAGAACCCCTGATCGTCTGACCAGGTTGCCACCTCGAGGTTACTCATCATTTGAGTCATCTCAGCTCGCTGCAAATGAAGTTTCCAGGCCTGACACCACTCTAGCGTCCAAGACAAAGCAGCAAGATTCAGGTTCAGGATCACAAGAGAAAGTTAGTGTAGAAGTAAAGGAAAACCCTGAAAACAAGACGAGGGAGAAGAAGCAAAGGAGACTATCTGGCAAGTCACGATTGCCATTTGACTCCAGCCGGACTTGCTGTGTTCAGCTACAAGGAACCAAAGCTCTACCAGAGCAGGACCAAGAAACTGATGCTCCAAAGGTTAACAATATTGAAAAAAGTAACAGCAAGAAGGCCCATGTCTGTGCTCCCAGCAAATGCGAACTCTTCAAGGAGATGACAAAGGAGCAGACACTGACTGAAGGCTTTTTGGCACCCAAAGATTTGGTTTCCAATTGCACTGAGCAGAGTCCCAATTATTCATCGCCTTCTGGTGCATCCTTTGATCCGTTCTGCTACAGATCTGCTCGGCAAGATCTCAATCCCCAACCTTCTAGAAGCACTGATCATCTACCATTTGAGTTGTCTGAGCTCACTACGAGTGAAACCTCCAACACTTTCAAGGCTAACAATTCTGTGCAGTCCAAGTCAAAGAAGAAAGATTCAGGTTCAAGCTCCACCTCAGGCTCACAGAAGAAACAAAATGTAAAAGAAAAGACAACCCCTGAGAAGAAGACGAGGATCAGGAAACCACGACCAGTGTTTACCACTGCTGAGAAGCGCTCAGACAAATACCGGCGCGTACCCTTGGACCAGCTGGTACCACCGCCACGCTCTCCTCATAATCTCTTGCAGGAGAAGTACGCCTCTGACCCGTGGAAGGTTATGCTCATCTGCATGTTCCTCAACTTAACACAGGGTATACAGGTAAGCTCCTAGATTGTTTGATTAATTGTCTTCCCTCATGAACTTTTGGAAACAAAACCATTGAACTGAATTCCTGCCAACTAATTTGACCGATGAGAGTTCTGATAGCTATGAAAGCAAAATAAACTTGCATGTGTTTCTGTAAAAGTGATTGAATAATCTTAGTGATCGTTCTTTGTTCCCACTTATTTCATATATAAAATTGGCCAATCATGCCGTTTGTCACTATTTGTAAGTCCAGAGGATAACTAAATTGGAATTGTCAGATGCATTTTATAGTTTATATATACAAGGAGAACTGCTGTTTCGTTTCGATGGATCTTTGGAGAACCATGTTGCTGCACAGGCAAATTTACCTGTTGCATGTTGTATGTTCCTATTTATTTATCGTGCTTGTCTTTTGTTGTGTAAGTGTAGCGCTGAACTTAGATTAGTATTCCATTTGTTTTAAGAAATAGTTCCCTGACCGTCAATACCATTTTCAAGTTTAAATACAAGAATACAATCCCCTCTGTTAACTAATGTAGGTCAAGAGGATGTTGGAGGGCTTCTTTGAACGCTATCCTGACCCTTGGTCTGCAATTAACGCTGATCCTGACAAGATGGCGGAGTATCTATCTCCTCTAGGGTTGCAGCATGTGAAGACACGCAATATCAAGAAATTGTCCAAGCAGTATGTTGGAAATGAATGGACCCATATTACGCAGCTTTGTGGCGTCGGCAAGTGAGTGCTGCCCTCTCAATTCATTTGTTGGATATGGAGTATTTGTCAATGGTGTTTCTTTTTCAGTCTGATTAGTAACTAGAAGTTATTCTTACTGCAGGTACGCAGCTGATGCTTATGCAATATTTTGTGCGGGTAGGGCGAGGGAGGTGGTACCTGATGATCACAAGTTAGTTGACTACTGGAACTATGTCTGCTTTGAGTTGCCCATGACGCAGGTAGTATTCTCGACACATACATTTTAATTAATTGTTCTGAGCTTACATTTTACAATTTCATGGCTTTGCGTGATGCTAATCATGAGCTTAAAATGCTCATGAGCTTCTCTGAACTTCTCCACATTCGTACTAGCACTGGCTGCTCCACCTTGCTGTTCATGGTCAAACAACAGTTCAAATCCATGAAATGCACCCAAGGCCTGTCATCCTGATTTTTGAATATCTGCAACAATTTTAAAGTAATGTCGTTGAAAACTGTGTTTGTTCTCCATAAATATGTATGTTACGAGGCTGTCAAATAAGTAACTCCATCTGTGAGAACGGTGAGGGCATCTAGCTAGTGGCAGTATCATCTATAGTGGTCTGAGAGTGCAGGGTTGGTGCAGTAGATTAAGATCGAAACTTCCAGCATGCACAGAATACAGGATGGGGCTTTTGGCTTTACTGATCTGGATGGCATAATTTTCACAGGATTTGACGATAAAACCCTATTTAAATATGATAATTATGTTGTAGGGGGTTTGTTTTATTGTGAATTCGTAAAGGTTTCAGCTAGCACTGGTGCACTGAAGCAATTCCCATAAAACTAAGTAGAATCCAGAAATTGAGTTTCGTTCCCTGTTCCTGGATAGTCATCGTAGGTAGGATTTTGTGTCTATTTGCATCGGGTGCTATAAATAGCATACTCTATGGTCACGTGTGCTGATACTAATTTGAGTTTAGTATGTGAAGCAGTGGTATATGACCCTGGTCATTTGAGGGTCCGCTTGGTTCGGCTTTTACAGCCAGCTTCTGCTTTCCCACAGCAGAATCCCAACCAAACATGTTTCCAGCTCCCAGAATCTGCAAATGCAGCGACTTTGGCATACTGTATTTTTTGCAGCACCTGGAACCCAGCTTCCATCGCAGTGAGGGCATTCACGAAAATTACCCACCTGCCACTCTGTAAGTCCTACTGATTGGATTTCTTTTTCCTACAGAGCGTAGCCATCGGCTCCTCCCCTGATCAAATTCTTGCACGAAGAGGCTGCCCGCGCCCCTCCTCTCGGAGTCCCCTGCTGTGCCACCGCCTGCCCGTTCCCACTCGGTGGTAGCTCTCTCCCTCATTCAATGCTTCTGTTCAGTTTTTTTGTCTAATTTTCTTTGGACAGCATGTTTCTTTTTTCGAATTAAGGGCCAACGTTCCCAATTTCATTTCATTCAAAATGAAACCAATAACACATAAAGTCAGTTTTTTGCGGATTCCTCGGAAATGAAAGGTTCAGCTGAAATTAACATACATAAACCAGCGCCCAAATTACATTGACCAAAGCTATGGGCAGCACAGTTACCCCATATGATTAATTATTGTTTGGTTTGAATTGTACATCAATGCTATATTGTCGTACTGAATAGTACAGCATGGTTACTTGACATAGATGACTGAATCCTATTTCTCATTTCCTAGCAGATGGATTAGTCCAGTTCCAGTACATGTTCAGTGAAGTGCAAGGGGAAGCAGATGTGGATGACGCTATGCAGTCCTAGATGGGATAATTTTGCAGTGTAACTGGGGTTGGTTTTGCATGGTTCATGTACCTTGGATACTCTTGCTCCTTTAGATTAGTGTTAAGCCTTGAGATGATATTACCTGACAAGCACACTTGATGGATGCAGCGAGTTATGTTTGCAGGTGCCGTCTGTTAGTTTTTTTTAATGTATACTAGTACATATGCCCGTGCGTTGCAACGGGAGGGTTTTTTTGCGAGAAGCATCGGAAGAAATAATTAATGTGTCCATCAAAACGGTCTCCACACAATAGTGGGGCGATAGAGCAGAGAGTTGTGGTGTTCTCGTGGGTTATGTTTGGCCCACGAGATCTTTATAGTAATGGGGTTGGTGGGAGTGGCGGCCACTATTCAATTCGTGCATTTTTTTCCTTCAGGTCCGCCTCCTTGTCGAGGTTGTGGTGACCTGATATTTTTTAAAACATGTGAGAATTTTTTTTCTCAATAAAAGTATAATTTGAAGAATAAGGAAAACAAAATTTGAAATAGAAAGATTTTTTTAAATTCACAAAAACTTTTTGAAAACATGACCATTTTTAAGTCTGAGAAACGAGCATTTTCCGAATTTATGAACAATTTTTTAAAATTGGAACTTGTTTTGAACATTCAAATCTATTTTCAAAAATGTTCTTTTAATCACGAACATTATTTTGAATTTGTGAACATTTCGATAAAATGAATATTTTTTGATTTTTTATTGTTTTTTAAATGAAATTTATTTTAGAAATCTAGAAAAAATTACAATTTTTTTAAAATGCGAACTTTTTTTATTTTCAAACAAATTTAGAATAAAAATAAAAATTTCAATTTCCAAATGTTTTTGAAAGTGGGAACAAATTTTCAAATTCTAAGATTTAACAAAAAATAGTACAAAAACGAAATTTTGGGAAATTTATTAAATTAATTTATGGGAAAAGGAAAAATTAAATTGGAAGAGAAAAAATAAAAATAGAAAAAGAACACACAGAAAATAAAAATGGGCCGGCCCAACGACCGATGGGAAGCTCCAACTATATGTCGCACTGAGTAAAAAATAAGGTTTCTCAGCTGCGTGCGCAGGATATATATGAGTGGCTTTTCTGGGCCTTAGTGCGCGCGGCCGACGTACGAAATTCCGGACAAAACTTTTTATTTTTTAGCAGATGGAGCACGAAAATTTAGTACCACCTTGGATATAAGAAAAATATTTTTTATAGTGAACGTATGAAAAAAATTGGAGAAACGCACCATGCACTCCCCGCACCTCACCACACACCCTAGCCCCGAGTTCGTCTCCACCCGAACTCCGGCGGCCGCCTAGGTCGTCGCCGGCGCCGACTCCGGCCACCCCGACCCCAACTAACTCCACCAAGAGCTGCGGTTCATCCCTAGCTCCACTTAGATGCCTTCCGCGCCTCATTTGGTGGCCGAAACGGCCAAAACCACTTCCGCCGCCGCGTCGGGCTCGCCGGCGGTTAGACACCGGCGTGTTTGACCTGACCACGGGTGGGCCCTGGTTGACTCTGTTGAGTCAACGACAAGTGGGGCCCCCTCTGCTAATTAACCCCGATTAGTTTAAACTAATTTTAGTTAGTTAATTAAACTACTGACATGCGGGACCCACTGGTTAGTTTGACCTGGACCGTTCTGTTGACTTGCTGAGGTCAGCATGATCTCATGCTGACGCAGTAATCCTTTTCTGAAATTAAAATAAATCCACAATGATTTATAAATTCTAGAAAATAACCCAAACTTCAAAAAATCATAGAAATTAATCTGTAACTCCAAATGCAAAGTTTTATATATGAAAAATGATCAGAAAAATCCAATCTATCCATCTGTACTGGTTTCATGCATGTTTAAACAAGCTAACTTGAAATTTAGGGCAGAACAAGATAAAGCACTTTAAAGGGCCATTTATGAGTTTGAAAATTGAATCTTTGGTTCAAATTGGTTCAAACCCATCTGGTCTTATTTGCATTAGCCCAACACACTCATATTGCCATGTTACATGCATGCATCATATTGTCGCACATTGTTTGGTGATGGTTGTGTATCGGTGTTCTTTGCGGCAGGTTCTGCCTCCGAGGAGTACCGTGATTACCCTAACGAAGAACAATATCAGTGCATCGACCCATCAGGCAAGCAACCAACCATTTGATCATATCGATACAATCCCATGTTCTCGCTCCTGCTCTCTTTTACTGCATTAAGACAACGCGTTTCAAACTGCTGTGTGCTACGGTAGTTGAACCCATTTCCTCTGCATGACCTGTCATTGCCACAGTAACTAGATGAAACCCACTAGCATGTGTAGGAGTTGATTGAGCCATATGTGTGTGATGTTCCTACCCTGCTATGCCTGCTATGCTTAGAGTCGTGTCAGGTCTGGTTCATCTGGGTGATGGTCTAGAGTGAAATGATCATGCCGGTAATGAGAGTGATGTGGTGAACACGATTTGGTAAAGGTATCGATGAGAGGCCATGTAGGAGTACATGGTGGGTTGTTTCATTGAAGCCGACCTTAAGCACTGAGATCTGTATGTGTGATTTAAGATACATCTACTACCATGCATTGGGCCCTGAAATATGACCCCGCTCGACTTCTTATTCACTTTAGTCCTCTGTCCGGGAGTTGCAAGTAGTTTCTGGTGTTTGTAGCCTACTGGAGGCCGTGGACAGCGCTAACCGTAGGGGTGGGCTGTGATGCGATAGGTACGTGGCACGGTGTACCGGATACCCGTTAGGTATCTCGGGAACCCTGTACACATCGTTCGGGGCCGTATGGGAAACCTCGGCCGGACTCCCAGCGGATGGAACCTGGATAGGCGATAAACCTGGACTCGAGACTTAGGTGTTTAGGTAGGTCGTGGTCTACACCCACGTCGGCTTTCGCTTGAAGTCTGCCGAGCACATGTCGTGTGCAGACGCTAAGTGGTGGAAACATGTATGAAGAAGTACACCCCTGCAGGGTTAACATAATCTATTCGAATAGCCACGTCTGCGGTAAAGGACTACTTGGTTGCCTATACAGTTCATAGACAAGTAAATGGATACTGCTAAAAATCTCAAGATAAGCGTGAGTGCCGAGGATGGCTCTTCCGTAGGATGGCGGAGGTGGATCCTCGGGGGTGTATTGAAGTGGTGAGTAGCGGACTCGTGTGCGCAAAACCATTTCAAGTTGGTGTATCGTAGGATAGCTTAGCCAAGAGTCAAAGCTGGCTTGCTGCAATAACCCCACCAACCCTTCTTGATAATATGCATGTATGTAGGATCTGATGTAAGTCTTGCTGGGTACCTTTGTACTCATGTTGCTATAATTTACATTTTTCAGAAGACGCTGCAACCCCTTCTGATGGGTTCTTCATAGACGTTGACATCGATGAGTAGACTGAGGCCCAGGTGGTGATCCTGAGCTTGTGAAGGACCACGTAGTATAGACAGGCTTTCTCAAGCCCCTTTTATTTCACTAGTTGTCTGTACTCAGACAAGATACTTCCGCTGTTGGCTTGTATGTCTGTATGACTTGAATGCTGGGTCTTATGACCCGTACTTGTGTGTATGCTATGTATGGCTCTCTGAGCCTTAAATAAAGTACTTGTGTTGTAGAGTCATGTTGTGATGCCTTGTTGTATTTGCACATATCGAGCATATTGTGTGTATGATTGAAATGCTTGGTATGTGTGGGATCTGACTATTTAGTTGTTTATTCTTAGTAGCCTCTCTTACCGGGAAATGTCTCCTAGTGTCTCCACTGAGCCTTGGTAGCTTGCTACTGCTCCGGAACACTTAGGCTGGCTGGCATGTGTCCTTCTTCGTTCCTATGTCTGTCCCTTCGGGGAAATGTCACGCGATGGATACCGGAGTCCTGTTAGCCCGCTACAGCCCGGTTTACCGGAGTCCTGCTAGCCCAGTGCTACAGCCCGGGTCCACTTGCTGCTGACCGACACGTTCGATGCTGGGTCATGGATGCCTGTCCCTGTAAGTCTGTGCCACTTTGGGTTTACGACTAGCCATGTCAGCCCGGGCTCTTTACCATATGGATGCTAGCGACTCTATCATATACGTGTGCCAAAAGGCACAAACGGTCCCGGGCAAAGGTAAGATGACACCCGTGCCGACGCCGTTCGCCGCGGCCACAGCCACCCCCTCGCTCCCTCTCCGCATCCCTGAGCTCCGTCCCGGCCCCGTGTTGCTACACACCCGACGCATGCGACCATAGGAGGCCCCAGTCGACCGGAGCGTCGTCGTCTTCATCTCCGGTGCCCGGAGATCGCCGCCGTCAATTCGCCGTCGCAGAAGCTTCCCCGAGCTCACCGACCCCACTGTGAGCCCCGCCGCCTTTTCCCCTCCTCCTAGAGCTCGTTCCCGCCCTCTAGCCGCCTCTTCCGTCGTGCCCGAATCTCGCCGCCACCGTGCCATGTCGTTGCCGCGGCCAGAGCTGCCTCTGCCCGTTTTTGAGCGTGTCGCCGTTCTCACCGTGCTCCCAGGAGCCGAACGCATGCACCAACTCCTCCTGCCGTGCTCCCTAACACCGACCCCGAGCTCGCCCGAGCTCCGGAGGCCGCCGAGGTCGACGCCGTGCTCAACTCCGGCCACCTCGCGGCCTCCCGTCCGTTCCTTTGGATGCGGACGAGCAAGAGCTCCTCCCTAGTGCCCCCAGCACGCCAAACCACCGCTCGTAGCGCCAAACCCGCCACCACCCGAACTCCGGCCGCCGCACTCGTGCTCGCCGCCGTCGACTCAGACCACCCCAGCTTCTCCCACTTGCACTACCAGATGCACGCGACCCCCAGCTACGTGTAGCACCAAACCGCCGTCCAAATGGTCGCCTGTGGGCGAAACCCGACGCACTCCGCCGCCACTGACCTCGCCGGTGACGACCGTCGGCCTAATCCCA